>NC_083284.1:7241783-7542387 GCF_963506605.1 Zootoca vivipara | reverse complement strand
TTGGTCTAAGTTGGATATTGGAGTAGGGTGCATAGCCATTATTTTCATTATTTTGTTTCTTATCATTAGTAATGTTAATATTAGCATTGATGGTAGGTCATGAAGAGCTTAGTACACTTTCAAAGATAACTTAAAAACATGCACACATTGGCTCGCATAGATTGGGGCAGCAGCTCAGTCTAGTGCTATGGAGTTGTGGAGCGCTGGGCCAAGAATGTCTCTCTCATATCAACCATGACCATGGAAGATGACATTGGGGTCAGCTATATAATTGCTTCCCTTCAGGTCCATGCTGCTGAGTTGCAACCTGGATCAA
This sequence comes from Zootoca vivipara, assembly GCF_963506605.1. NCBI lineage: Eukaryota > Metazoa > Chordata > Lepidosauria > Squamata > Lacertidae > Zootoca > Zootoca vivipara. The sequence goes on along the minus strand of NC_083284.1, from coordinate 7,542,071 downwards.
GAGGAAGTGGACTGCCTGCAGATGTTTATGGACATGAATGACTGACTTTCTAAATTAGTAAGACCAATCAACAACACATTAGTTGTGTAATTTGATTAGCCTGAGTAGTCATGTTAAAGAAATCATTTAAACCATGACCAAAAACTAATATACAAAATGTTTGAATTATACTTGGTTACAATTTAACAGTCTATGACTATAACATTTGTAAAACATTTGCTTAAAAATGGGGGGGGGGTTGTTACAATTGGATGTTATCTCAACACTATTTACCTTTCATATGTGTAATATTCCAACAGCTCTTAGAAACAAATTAGCAACTCAGTAGGCATCTAAATTCACAGTAAAGAGTTACTAAGTATTTGTATATGTTTGATAGTTCGGAGTGCATCCAGGAATACCTTTGGGATCCTATTAAAATTAAAGAAAGCCCATCTATCATCTGCATTTTCAATGCAACAAGCACAGGAAACCTAATCATGTATTCGATAACTGCAAAAGCTATTTGGACTTCCAATCCCATGTTTCTCATACAAGGTTAAAAAAAGGAAAAGAAAAATGAATCAAATGGTTGCAGTGGCTCAAAAGAATTTCCTTCCAGTCCACCTCCAGATTAATTTTCCTTAGGCTCCTGGCACGACAGGTATCTTTGGCACTGCCACCTTACATCAAATGTCAGGACATTTACAGCATGATTAAAGATGGCATCATGCAGACAGTCTGTCTTGGTCTAATAGCTGGCACCTGCCCGATACAGAGCACACTATCTTTTGTGTTAAGCCACTTCTACAGTATACCGTGTTTCTCCAAAAATAAGACACCGTCTTATATTTATTTTTCCTAAAAAACAAACAAAAAACAGTGGCTTATTTTCAGGGGATGTCTTTTTTTTATTTATGAAGTATGGTACAGTTTAACCTACAAGGTTAAACTGCCTATCACCATGGCTTATTTTCGGAGTATGGCTTATTTTGGGGGTATGGCTTATTTGGGGTGTGTGGCTTATTTGGGGGGTATGGCTTATTTTCGGAGAAACACGGTAGGGCTGACTCTGCCAAAGTAAAATGCAGCTGTTGAAAACGAAACCAAGCAAACTGAACATACACATCCATTGTGTAGAACAGGAACTGCTAGGGCTACAATGGGAACCCATGGATCCATGTGGAACTTCTCCATATGTGTTGGAGGCTTCCCTGAGCTGTGATATACTTCTAGGCCTCAGAACGATTGCACCCACCCACCCACCCACATCAGCAATTGCCTCTTTTTGACTTGGAAGCAACAAAAAGTGTTATAAGCCAAGCTTAGGGTTGCTGTCCCCCCCCCCCCCTGGTCATCAACACTGCTTGCTGACACTCTCTTGGCAAAGGCCCCACAAAAGTCCAGCCCTGGCAGCTTGGCAGTCCTGGCCTGTGGCATAAAACATGGTATGGGGTGTGTGAGGGACAGGGGATATCGCGAAGTCCCTCCCCTCCTGAGTTCAAGCCAATCACCGAGCACAGGGGAAAGCAGAGAGAGTTCCGATTCCAGTAGGGAAGCAGGAAGTCGGGTCCGAGGCTCAGGCAAGGTAGAGGAGCCAGGGTCCCAGGCGGGACAGGAAGGGGCGAATAAGGGAGGGAGACCCATCCCCCCAACGCCAGAACTACGCAGAAAGAGGAGGGGAAAGAGGATGGGTCTGCCAAAGCTTTTGTGTTGGAGAAAGACGCGCCAAAAGCCATTAGGAGGTTCTGAAACCGACTGATCACATCACTCCGTGTAAATAGCAATGACTTTAGCACTGTAAATACGCAGCACCAATAAAAGAATAAAATGCAGAGCTGCGTAGCGTCGTTACTCTGAAGTAGTCCGCTCCGGCCACTGTGACAGCAACCTCCTAATCCTTTTTGGGCTACTTTGGAGTTGCCGGGATGAGCGTGTCAGAGGCGGAGAAATGGCGGCAGATCGCGGAGCAAGCCCAGCAAGAACTGCAGCAGCTGTCGCTGCAGGCGCAGGGGGAATTGAAGGCAGCTAAAGAAGAGACTAGGAAGGTCCAGGACGACCGGCTACAACTTGCGGAACAGGTGAGAGCGCTACAGGAAAGAGAGCAGGAATTAAGGGCGGTGGCGGTAGACCTCCAAAACAAGCTGGATGCAGAGAAAAACAAGGCGGGAGGGGCACCCCAAGTCCAAGTGCTGCCAGGAAGGAGAGCCGGGACCCTAGTAAGCAAGTTCAATGGAGACCCGAGGGAATATCAGGGCTTTGAGACTGAGATTGTGTATGCTCTTGAGCTGCACCACGCTGAGTTCCCTGATGATGAGCACAGGGTAGCGTTTATTGTGGAGCACCTTACCGGGGCAGCCAGGGAGTGGCTAAGACCGTTAATCGCAACAAAGAATCCTTGCATGAAGAATGTCAAACTATTTCTAGAAGGTTTGAAAACGATGTATTCGTCCGATAGTCATATGGACCAGACTAAGGAGGAACTTCATAATTTACGCCAAGGAAATATGACAGTTCGCGCGTATTGGGCGAAATTCACCATGCTGGTGCACAGATTGGGGTGGGAACTCGAGTCACCCCCAATGCAAGCGGCGTTCTACTTGGGGTTGCATGAGGAGGTGAAGGATGAGCTCTCAAGAGGTCCAAAGCCCAGTAATATGGATCAGCTGAGCAAAGCGGCTCTGGCGGTGGGGGTGAGACAGGAATCCCGGTGGAGCGACAAGCAAGCAACGCGCGCAAAGCGGGCTTGGTTCCCACGGTCGCAGGAGAAGCCACTCCCCCAACAACCCTTTAAAGCCACGCCTGGGGCCAGTCAGGACCAGGAACCCATGCAGATTGATAGCGCGCGCGCGCACGGGCTTTTCAAACCCCAGCGGCGCCAAGACGCAAGGAGGGAAGGGGCGGGAATTGCTTTCTCTGCAACTCCCCCCAGCATCTCGTCAGAGACTGCCCACATCGCAGGGAGTGGCAAGGAAAGGCGGGAACGGTTGTGCCCTCCCCCACTGACGCAGCACCACAGCAGGGAAACGGGAAAGCCTGGCTGCAGGAGACAAGGGGCAGCAGCCAGGCACAGTCAGCAGACAACAGCCCCAGCCCACCCACCCGCACAGAGAGGAGCAGAGCCAGCCCACCCCTCCCAGAGCAGGAGTGGTTCTAGAAGTGACGCTCACGCTCCCAAATGGCTATCCCCTGACGGTCCTCGCCCTAATTGACAGTGGGGCGTCAGCGAACTTCTTCTCGAGAAACTTTGCAGAAGAGCACCAGATCCAGCTTCTGCAGCTGGATTTTCCTCTGCACGTGGCAACCATTGACGGCAGAGAGCTGCTGGGAGGGGCCATCACTCATCAAACCCCCCCATGAGAATGACGGTGGGGAGGCACTCAGAGACACTGGCATTCAACGTCACCACCATCTCAGACCCCCCCATCGTCTTGGGCATGAGCTGGCTGGCGCGCCACGACCCCTCCATCAGTTGGCACCTGTCACAGTGGCCGGAGTGGACTACTTCAGAGTAACGACGCTACGCAGCTCTGCATTTTATTCTTTTATTGGTGCTGCGTATTTACAGTGCTCAAGTCAATGCTATTTACACGGAGCGATGTTGTCAGTCGGTTTCAGAACCTCCTAATGGCTTTTGGCGCGTCTTTCTCCAACACAAAAGCTTTGGCAGACCCATCCTCTTGCCCCTCCTCTTCCTGCGTAATTCTGGAGTTGGGGGGATGGGTCTTCCCCCCTTACTTGCCCCTTCCTGTCCCACCTGGGACCCTGGCTCCTCTACCTTGCCTGAGCCTCGGACACGACTTCCTGCTTCCCCACTGGAATCGGAACTCTCCCTGCTTTCCCCTTTGCTCGGGGACGGGCTTGAACTCAGGAGGGGAGGGACTTCGCGATATCCCCTGTCCCTCACATCCACCCCCCTCCCAAGCTCTCCTTCACCCCTCCCCAGGCCCCCCCCATGTGTCGGTGACGACTGGAAGCCTAAAAACTCGGTGCTCTCCGAGCCCGTTGGTGTGAACACCTCCCCCCAGTCCTGCGAGCCCCCCCCTTCCGCCTGGGAGGACGGGAATCCCAAAAAGTCCGTGGCGTCAGAGCTGGTGGGGGTAAAAATGTTTTGCCAATCTGCTCCTTCCTCTGACTGGGTGGATCTTGGCGACACCCATACCTCATCCTCTGGTTCCTCAAACTCCGCTTCCCAGCGCCATGGTGAGCTGTTCTCCCGTGCCTCCTCCTCCTCCCCCTCCCTTTCCATGTGCCAGGGCTTGGGTCTGTGGGGAAAGAGGGCGTGAAATTCTTCCACCAAGAATTCCTCCTGTATCTGAGTGGCGGGAACCCAGTCATTCTGGGACGGTGGAGCATCCTCCCATGCCATGAGGTACTCCAGGCCCCCCACCCCCCACCTTGAATCCAGGATGGCCGTGGCCTCATTGAGTTGCTCCCTGCTTTCCCTCTCCCCCCCTCCCTCGGGGGTTTGTTCGCTGTCTCTGAGCCTGCTGCTTTCCCTGTACGGCGACAGCAGCGATCTATGAAACACTGGATGCACCCTCATGTCCTCTGGCAGTGCCAGCCTGTATGCCACCGGGTTGACCTGTTGCGTGACCGTGAAGGGGCCCAGCCATTTGGGTGCCAGCTTTTTGCACCTCCCTCTGGTGGGAAGGCCCTCCGAGGACAACCACACCTTGTCCCCCACCCTGATGACCTCCCCTTGTCGCCTGTGGCGATCTGCCCCCTTTTTGTACGCTTCCTTGGCCCTCTCCAAGTGTTCTCTGAGCTGCTGGTGCACCGTCTCCAGTTCCTCTGCCCAATCCTCAGCCTGTGGGCCCTCCTCCTCCTCCTCCCTCTCCCTCTCTGGGAAAGATCTGAGGTCGCGCCCGTAATTGGCCTTAAAGGGCGACACCCCTGTGGAGACGTGCACTGCATTGTTGTAGGCAAATTCTGCTAGTGGCAAGCGATCCACCCAGTCCGTTTGCCGCTGGCTGACGTAGCATCTCAGGTACTGCTGCAGAATGGCGTTGACCCTCTCCGCTTGTCCGTTGGTCTGCGGGTGTCTAGCCGTCGACAAGCTGACCTCCACCTGCAGGAGGTTCATGAGCCGCCGCCAGAACCTGGAAACAAATTGGCGGCCACGATCCGAAATAACCCTTAAAGGTAATCCATGCAGTCTGAAAATGTGATCAACAAACAGTTTGGCTGTCTCTTCTGCCGAGACTGCCCTGGCACACGGTATAAAGTGACACATTTTGGACATGAGGTCCACCACCACCAACACTGCAGTCTTACCCCTGGACGAAGGCAGATCTGTGATGAAGTCCATGGACACCACTTCCCACGGCCTGTGTGGTGTGGCTAAGGGCTCCAGCAACCCTGGTGGCGCTGCTCTGACCACCTTCGCCCGCTGGCAGGTGGTACAGCCCCTTACATAGTCTCGAACATCTTCCCTCACCCCTGGCCACCAGAAGTGTCTCATGACTAGGTGAGTGGTCTTGTCCCTTCCAAAATGCCCCGCTGTAGGGTTGTCGTGCATCTGCTTGAGGACCGTACGTCGAAGCTGGGTGGTGGGTAGGTACAGCGCACCCTTGTAGAAAAGCAGCCCTCTGCGTTCTGCAAAGTCTTTTGCCTGCTCCCTCCCCCCTCTCAGTTCTCTGAAGATGCGGTTGGCAAATTCATCCGCTGCCGTCAGTGCTGTGAGTTCTGCCTCGCTCACCACTGCTGCTCCGCAGGACCATGCCGACGGGGGGAAAATGTGCCTTGGGGCTGGTGGCGCCTCCTCCTCCATGTACTCTGGCTTGCGGGAGAGGGCATCCGCCCTGACATTCTGCTCTCCTGGGATGTAGTGTATGGAGAAGTTGAAGTTCGAGAAGAACTCCGCCCACCGTATCTGCCGCTGGTTGAGCACCCTGGCAGTTCTCCAGAACTCCAGGTTCTTGTGGTCTGTGCACACCTGGATGGGGTGCTTGGCGCCCACCAGGAAGTGTCTCCAGTGCTGGAACGCCGCGTGGATCGCAAGAAGTTCCCGATCAAAAACTGTGTAGTTTCGCTCGGGCTGGGTCAACTTCCTGGAGAAGAAGGCACAGGGTCTCCACTCTCTGTTGGCGTCCAGTTGCAACAAAATGGCGCCCACAGCCTTATCAGAAGCATCTGTTTCAATGCGTAGGGGCGCGTCCTGAACCACGTGGAACAGGTTCTGGTCTGAGGCGAACACCCTCTTGAGGCTTTCGAACGCTGCTTGCGCCTCTGGTGTCCACCTGAACTTCTGCTTGCCTCTCAGGCAGTCAGTGATGGGAGCCGTAACTCGAGAGAAGTTCTTGATGAACTTCCTGTAGAAGTTGGCAAAGCCTAGTAGGCGTTGGGCATCTTTGCGCGTCCTGGGGCTGTGCCAGTCCAGGATGGTCTGCACCTTGTCCTTGTCCATTGCCAGCCCCTTGTCTGACAGCTTGTAGCCCAGGAAGTCCACCTCCTTGGTGTGAAACTTGCACTTCTCCAGCTTCACATACAGGTGGTTCTCCTTCAGGCGCTGTAACACCTCCCTGACGTCCTTCACGTGCTGCACTGGGTCGTTGGAGTAAATAAGGATGTCATCCAGAAAGACCAAGCATTTCCTGAAGAGTAGGGACCCCAGGACGTGGTGCATGAAGGCCTGGAAGCATGCTGAGCCCCCTTGCAACCCGAAGGGCATCACCAGATATTCAAAAGAGCCCAGAGGCGTGAACATCGTGGTTTTCCACTCATCGCCTTCCCGGATCCTGATCAAGTTGTACGCCCCCCTCAGGTCTAGCTTGGTGAAAATCTTGCCTCTGCGTGCCGCTGTCAGGAGATCATCCACTCTGGGCATGGGGAAAGCCACTGGCTCTGTCACCGAATTCAGCCGTCTAAAATCCACCACAAGACGGCGCTGTTGCGTGTCTTTCTTGTCCACCCAGAAGACCGGGCTGCCCCCTGCTGCCTTGCTTTCTCTGATGAACCCCCGCTTGAGGTTCTTGTCGATAAAAGCGCGCAGATCCTCCAGTTCCTGGTCTGACATGGCGTACAGCTTGGCTGGGGGTATAGTTGCCCCAGGCACCAGGTTGATCTGGCAGTCAAAAGGCCTGTGTGGGGGCAGGTGGTCGGACTCCGCTTCACTGAAGACCTCCTGCAGGTCCCAGTATGGTTTGGGTATCGCCTCACCCCCTTTGACGTGCATGGTGGCCACCGTGGCTATCGGAGGCCCCTCCCCTGGTTGGTGCTGCATGCAATGTTCCAGGCAAAAGTCCGATCCAAAAGTGATGCATCTCTGATGCCAACTTATGGAGGGGTCGTGGCGCGCCAGCCAGCTCATGCCCAAAACGATTGGGGGGTCTGAGATGGTGGTGACGTTGAATGCCAGTGTCTCTGAGTGCCGTCCAACCGTCATTCTCATGGGGGGGGTTTGATGAGTGATGGCCCCTCCCAGCAGCTCTCTGCCGTCAATGGTTGCCACGTGCAGAGGAAAATCCAGCTGCAGAAGCTGGATCTGGTGCTCTTCTGCAAAGTTTCTCGAGAAGAAGTTGGCTGAGGCACCACTGTCAATTAGGGCGAGGACCGTCAATGGATAGCCATTTGGGAGCGTGAGCGTCACTTCTAGAACCACTCCTGCTCTGGGAGGGGTGGGCTGGCTCTGCTCCTCTCTGTGCGGGTGGGTGGGCTGGGGCTGTTGTCTGCTGACTGTGCCTGGCTGCCGCCCCTTGTCTCCTGCAGCCAGGCTTTCCCGTTTCCCTGCTGTGGTGCTGCGTCAGTGGGGGAGGGCACAACCGTTCCCGCCTTTCCTTGCCACTCCCTGCGATGTGGGCAGTCTCTGACGAGATGCTGGGGGGAGTTGCAGAGAAAGCAATTCCCACCCCTTCCCTCCTTGCGTCTTGGCGCCGCTGGGGTTTGAAAAGCCCGCGCTCGCGCGCTATCAATCTGCATGGGTTCCTGGTCCTGACTGGCCCCAGGCGTGGCTTGAAAGGGTTGTTGAGGGAGTGGCTTCTCCTGCGACCGTGGGAACCAAGCCCGCTTTGCGCGCGTTGCTTGCTTGTCGCTCCATCTGGATTCCTGCCTCACCCCCACCGCCAGAGCCGCTTTGCTCAGTTGATCCATATTACTGGGCTTTGGACCTCTCGAGAGCTCATCCTTCACCTCCCCATGCAACCCCAAGTAAAACGCCGCTTGCATTGGGGCAGACTCCAGATCCCACCCCAATCTGTGCACCAGCATGGTGAATTTCGCCCAATACGCGCGAACTGTCATATTTCCTTGGCGTAAATTATGAAGTTCCTCCTTAGTCTGGTCCATATGACTATCGGACGAATACATCGTTTTCAAACCTTCTAGAAATAGTTTGACATTCTTCATGCAAGGATTCCTTGTTGCAATTAACGGTCTTAGCCACTCCCTGGCCGCCCCTGTAAGGTGCTCCACAATAAACGCTACTCTGTGCTCATCATCAGGGAACTCATCGTGGTGCAGCTCAAGAGCATACACAATCTCAGTCTCAAAGCCCTGAAACTCCTTCGGGTCTCCATTGAACTTGCTTACTAGGGTCCCGGCTCTCCTTCCTGGCAGCACTTGGACTTGGGGTGCCCCTCCCGCCTTGTTTTTCTCTGCATCCAGCTTGTTTTGGAGGTCTACCGCCACCGCCCTTAAATGCTGCTCTTTTTCCTGGAGCTCTCTCACCTGTTCCGCAAGTTGTAGCCGGTCGTCCTGGACCTTCTTAGTCTCCTCTTTAGCTGCCTTCAATTCTCCCTGCGCCTGCAGCGACAGCTGTTGCAGTTCTAGCTGGGCTTGCTCAGCGATCTGCCGCCACTTCTCCGCCTCTGACACGCTCATCCCGGCAACTCCAAAGTAGCCCAAAAATGATTAGGAGGTTGCTGTCACAGTGGCCGGAGTGGACTACTTCAGAGTAACGACGCTACGCAGCTCTGCATTTTATTCTTTTATTGGTGCTGCGTATTTACAGTGCTCAAGTCAATGCTATTTACACGGAGCGATGTTGTCAGTCGGTTTCAGAACCTCCTAATGGCTTTTGGCGCGTCTTTCTCCAACACAAAAGCTTTGGCAGACCCATCCTCTTGCCCCTCCTCTTCCTGCGTAATTCTGGAGTTGGGGGGATGGGTCTTCCCCCCTTACTTGCCCCTTCCTGTCCCACCTGGGACCCTGGCTCCTCTACCTTGCCTGAGCCTCGGACACGACTTCCTGCTTCCCCACTGGAATCGGAACTCTCCCTGCTTTCCCCTTTGCTCGGGGACGGGCTTGAACTCAGGAGGGGAGGGACTTCGCGATATCCCCTGTCCCTCACAGCACCAAAGATGCATCACTTTTGGATCGGACTTTTGCCTGGAACATTGCATGCAGCACCAACCAGGGGAGGGGCCTCCGATAGCCACGGTGGCCACCATGCACGTCAAAGGGGGTGAGGCGATACCCAAGCCGTACTGGGACCTGCAGGAGGTCTTCAGCGAAGCGGAGTCCGACCACCTACCCCCACACAGGCCTTTTGACTGCCAGATCAACCTGGTGCCAGGGGCAACTATACCCCCAGCCAAGCTGTACGCCATGTCAGACCAGGAACTGGAGGATCTGCGCGCTTTCATCGACAAGAACCTCAAGCGGGGGTTCATCAGAGAAAGCAAGGCAGCAGGGGGCAGCCCGGTCTTCTGGGTGGACAAGAAAGACACGCAACAGCGCCGTCTTGTGGTGGATTTTAGACGACTGAATTCAGTGACAGAGCCAGTGGCTTTCCCCATGCCCAGAGTGGATGATCTCCTGACAGCGGCACGCAGGGGCAAGATTTTCACCAAGCTAGACCTGAGGGGGGCGTACAACTTGATCAGGATCCGGGAAGGCGATGAATGGAAAACCACGATGTTCACGCCTCTGGGCTCCTTTGAATATCTCGTGATGCCCTTCGGGTTGCAAGGGGGCTCAGCATGCTTCCAGGCCTTCATGCACCACGTCCTGGGGTCCCTCCTTTTCAGGAAATGCTTGGTCTTCCTGGATGACATCCTTATCTACTCCGATGACCCAGTGCAGTATGTGAAGGATGTCAGGGAGGTGTTGCAGCGCCTGAAGGAGAACCACCTGTATGTGAAGCTGGAGAAGTGCAAGTTTCACACCAAGGAGGTGGACTTCCTAGGCTACAAGCTGTCAGACAAGGGGCTGGCGATGGACAAGGACAAGGTGCAGGCCATCCTGGACTGGCACAGCCCCAGGACGCGCAAAGATGCCCAACGCCTACTAGGCTTCGCCAACTTCTACAGGAAGTTCATCAAGAACTTCTCTCGCGTTACGGCTCCCATCACTGACTGCCTGAGAGGCAAGCAGTTCAGGTGGACTCCAGAGGCGCAAGCAGCGTTTGAAAGCCTCAAGAGGGTGTTCGCCTCAGACCAGAACCTGTTCCACGTGGTTCAGGACGCGCCCCTACGCGTGGAGACAGATGCTTCTGATAAAGCTGTGGGCGCCATTTTGTTGCAACTGGACGCCAACAGAGAGTGGAGACCCTGTGCCTTCTTCTCCAGGAAGTTGACCCAGCCAGAGCGAAACTACACGGTGTTTGATCGGGAACTTCTTGCGATCCACGCTGCGTTCCAGCACTGGAGACACTTCCTGGTGGGCGCCAAGCACCCCATCCAGGTGTGCACAGACCACAAGAACCTGGAGTTCTGGAGAACTGCCAGGGTGCTCAACCAGCGGCAGATACGGTGGGCAGAGTTCTTCTCGAACTTCAACTTCTCCATACACTACATCCCGGGAGAGCAGAATGTCAGGGCGGATGCCCTCTCCCGCAAGCCAGAGTACATGGAGGAGGAGGCGCCACCGGCACCCAGGCACATCTTCCCCCCGTCAGCTTGGTCCTGCGGAGCAGCAGTGGTAAGCGAGGCAGAACTCACAGCACTGACGGCAGCGGATGAATTTGCCAACCGCATCTTCAGAGAACTGAGGGGGGGGAGCAGGCAAAAGACTTTGCAGAACGCAGGGGGCTGCTTTTCTACAAGGGTGCACTGTACCTGCCCACCACCCAGCTCAGACGTACGGTCCTCAAGCAGATGCACGACAACCCAACGGCGGGTCATTTTGGGAGGGATAAAACCACTCACCTAGTCATGAGACACTTCTGGTGGCCAGGGGTGCGGGAGGATGTGAGGGATTATGTAAGGGGCTGTGACACCTGCCAGCGGGCAAAGGTGGTCAGAGCGCCACCAGCAGGTTTGCTGGAGCCCTTAGCCACACCGCACAGGCCGTGGGAAGTAGTGTCCATGGACTTCATCACAGACCTGCCCTCATCCAGGGGCAAGACCGCAGTGTTGGTGGTGGTGGACCTCATGTCCAAAATGTGCCACTTTATACCGTGTGCCAGGGCGGTCTCTGCAGAAGAGACAGCCAAACTGTTTGTGGATCACGTATTCAGACTGCATGGATTACCTTTAAGGGTTATTTCGGATCGTGGCCGCCAATTTGTTTCCAGGTTCTGGCGGCGGCTCATGAACCTCCTGCAGGTGGAGGTCAGCTTGTCGACGGCTAGACACCCGCAGACCAATGGACAGGCGGAGAGGGTCAACGCCATTCTGCAGCAGTACCTGAGATGCTACGTCAGCCAGCGGCAAACGGACTGGGTGGATCGCCTGCCACTGGCAGAATTTGCCTACAACAATGCGGTGCACGTCTCCACAGGGGTGTCGCCCTTTAAGGCCAATTACGGGCGTGACCTCAGATCTTTCCCAGAGAGGGAGGGGGAGGAGGAGGAGGAGGGCCCACAGGCTGAGGATTGGGCAGAGGAACTGGAGACGGTGCACCAGCAGCTCAGAGAACACTTGGAGAGAGCCAAGGAAGCGTACAAGAAGGGGGCAGATCGCCACAGGCGACCGGGGGAGGTCATTAGGGTGGGGGACAAAGTGTGGTTGTCCTCGGAGGGCCTTCCCATCAGAGGGCGATGCAAAAAGCTGGCGCCCAGAAGGTTGGGCCCCTTCACGGTCACGCAACAGGTCAACCCGGTGGCATACAGGCTGGCACTGCCAGAGGACATGAGGGTGCACCCTGTGTTTCATAGATCGCTGCTGTCGCCGTACAGGGAAAGCAGCAGGCTCCGAGACAGCGAACAAACCCCTGAGGGAGGGGGGGAGAGGGAAGGCAGGGAGCAACTCAATGAGGCCACGGCCATCCTGGATTCAAGGTGGGGGGTGGGGGGACTGGAGTACCTCATGGCATGGGAGGATGCTCCACCGTCCCAGAATGAATGGGTCCCAGCCACTCAGATACAGGAGGAATTCCTGGTAGAAGAATTTCACGCCCTCTTTCCCCATAGACCCAAGCCCTGGCACATGGAAAGGGAGGGGGAGGGGGAGGAAGCACGGGAGAGCAGTTCACCATGGCGCTGGGAAGCGGAGTTTGAGGAACCAGAGGATGAGGTATGGGTGTCACCGAGATCCACCCAGTCAGAGGAAGGAGCAGATTGGCAGAACATTTTTACCCCCACCAGCTCTGACGCCACGGACTTTTTGGGATTCCCATCCTCCCAGGCGGAAGGGGGGGGGCTTGCAGGACTGGGGGGAGGTGTTCACACCAACGGGCTCGGAAAGCACTGAGTTCTTAGGCTTCCAGTCGTCACCGACACCTGGGGGGGACCTGGGGAGGGGTGAAGGAGAGCTTGGGAGGGGGGTGGATGTGAGGGACAGGGGATATCGCGAAGTCCCTCCCCTCCTGAGTTCAAGCCAATCACCGAGCACAGGGGAAAGCAGAGAGAGTTCCGATTCCAGTAGGGAAGCAGGAAGTCGTGTCCGAGGCTCAGGCAAGGTAGAGGAGCCAGGGTCCCAGGCGGGACAGGAAGGGGCGAATAAGGGAGGGAGACCCATCCCCCCAACGCCAGAACTACGCAGAAAGAGGAGGGGAAAGAGGATGGGTCTGCCAAAGCTTTTGTGTTGGAGAAAGACGCGCCAAAAGCCATTAGGAGGTTCTGAAACCGACTGATCACATCACTCCGTGTAAATAGCAATGACTTTAGCACTGTAAATACGCAGCACCAATAAAAGAATAAAATGCAGAGCTGCGTAGCGTCGTTACTCTGAAGTAGTCCGCTCCGGCCACTGTGACAGGGTGCATAGAAATTACCCTAGGATGAATATCAGAAAAATGGAAAGCACATCCAAGCCCTTGAGCTAAAGCACGATGAAGAAAACATCTTTACATTATGCATGGGCATCACATCAGTTTTGTTTGACAATTTAACAGTCTATGAATACAAGCTTCATAACCCACTATGGTGAAAATGCAACTGATAGATGGACATTGTTTTCCACCTTGGCGAATGTCAGAGGGCCCATTAGTTGCACTGGGAGAACCTGTGCCAGAGACTCGAATGTACACATTAAAATAATACTGGAGTATATTAGAGTATCAGACATTTGAGGCAAATGCACCATTTCCAGCTCTCCATTGCAAGGTGCAAACCCAGCCATGGACCTTTATACTATAGGATTAAACTTGTAAAACCTAACTGCACCCACTTCACACAACCATTTAGTGCATTGAAGGGAGGCAGACTGCGACAGTGTCCTTCTGAAGCAGCAATTGGCTAGTGCTTCATTATTTCCTGTGGCCTCTTGCAACTATATTCCAAACTTAAAATTGAAAAGTGTAATGCTGGTGGTCAACAAAAGAGGTTTAAAGACTCTCTCAAGGCATTTTTTTAAAATATATTTTTTTAAAAAATGTAGTATAAACACCGACAATTGGGAAGCACTGGCCTGTGAGTGTTCCAATTGGAGAACAACCTTTACCAAAGGTGTCATGGACTTTGAAGATTCTCAAACTCAGGACAATAGGGAGAAATGTGCTAAGAGGAAGGCACGCTTGGCAAACCCTCACCATGATCAACTCCCACCAGGAAACCTATGTCCCCACTGTAGAAGGACGTGTGGATCTAGAATTGGCCTCCACAGTCACTTACAGACTAACTGTTAAAACCGTGATCATGGAAGACAATCTTACTTGGGTACGAGTGATCACAGAAGGAGGAGGAGGAGCAGGAGGAAGAAGAATTAGGTTCGAACACAAGAATGGAAAGTCATATTTTGCCTCACCTATTATAATACACATCCAGTGCTGTTTGTGCTTAACAATAGGTTGATATCGTTTCCAGAAACAGATAAGCTATGAAATGTGGTTATTGAATTATCATTCATAAATCATTTTGTTCTAACCTTTGCCTTCAGTATCTTTAAATAGTAAAAATAAGCCTGACACTTTTTTAGTTAAACTTTGAAGAAAATAATTCCTTGCCTACATCTGTCAAGGGATTTGATGTCCTCCAAAAAGCTTGTTGTTATTACAGGAGATGATCTCTCATTTCTTCAGCACTTTCTCATTGATAAATTATTACAGATAAGTGCACAGCAATGCATGGAAGAAGCAAATTTAATTAAGACACCACCACCATAACAGCACTAATACAAAACCAAAAGAATTTTATCATAGCACAAGGGCAGTGCAAGGTTGCACTGAAAGTCCCTGGGAAATGACCACATTCAAAATATGGTTTCTAATTGCCAGAAGCATCAACAAGCACGGTAGGGTCTCATGTTCAGATATAAGAGAAGATATATATACTTGGCTTTGTGGAGTCATGATATAATGGGGAAATAGAGAAGAAAAAGAGGGCAAGCTCAAGAACTAAAGTGCAAAGCACAGTGGAGACAGAACTAGGTGCAAACAATTAATTGGGAATCCAAGCTGCAGCCAGAGCAGGGATCAGTGATGACAAAGCAGGAAGAGTGGTGAGATCCAGATAAAGTGTAAGAATGCAAGACGGAAGCAGCCAAAGGGCAAACAAGAGACTAAATGGCCAGGTGGCAATGACAAGGTACTCCAACAGCATATGGAGAAGGTTTCCCAGATCTACTCTGAATACGTGTCTATATAGGAGGCCATCTTGTCACTGAAGCGAAACACATCATTTCTTGGAATGGAGCAATGACATCAAATGGAACGCTCAGGCTGAACAGAAACATACATGTTTCAGGCATGTAAGTCATATTAGATGGCCGATGAAGAAGTGCTATAGAACTATTATTTTGAGTAGTTTCAATGCATGGAAAACAAAGTAACACCAAGGAAAAAATATTTATCTGGAAGAGCCTCTTATTAATTAATACTGACACAAAACAGGCAGTGCTATCAGCACATCTGATTTAAAGGCAGTAGTCTTTCAGCGTTTTTCATGTGAGGGATTAAAAATATAGATAGAAGGCATTTTCTGCTGAGTCACATTCAAAATGTGATCTTTGTATTTCTCATAAAACCTTACATTAAATATTCAGCTCCTTTCCAACTTTGCAATGCTATTTTTAATTTCCTCTATGCTGGAATGGTGTGTAAAATATAATGCTTTCTTTTGTTTTTCTGACAAAGGCCTCACCAGGTTTCTGTAATGCCAAAATATAAATACTGTACTGTAGTGGTAAAACTTTTGTTCTTTTCATTTTAGCAGCAGTTTTCATTATGCTGAATGCTTGCTGTACACTTTCAGTATGAAAGTGAAAAGTTATCCCCATCCCTGCACATAAGAAGGGTTATGTAATGCAGGAATCTCTCTTGGCTTTATCTTCTATTTCAGCTCAGTTCTAGTTCTAATGCACAGAGTGGGGTGAAATGCACAAGTTATTATGCAAACGGTCCAAGGCAACTAGAGCAGCAACTTCTAAGCAGGTATCAACCATATGGGATTTCTGAAGGAAGAGCAGGATAGACATTTGATAAACAGATCAAATTGCTGGCTAGGTAAGATGATCTGTGAGTGCCAGGTGCTGTGTTTTCAGCGACGAGGAAGCTGTGGCCCTTCAGATGCTGTTGGGCCCCGGCTTCCATCCACCCTAGCCAGCATGTCAGGGCTAGTGGGAGTTGTAGCGCAGCAACACCTGGAGGGCCAGAGGTTCCCCATCCCAGCGCCAGAGCCACTAAGTCCGACTTTGCTCACAGGACTCAAAAGGCAATCTTTTTTGTCCGGTTTTTTGCCTGAATAGCCATGTGGGTTTTGCAGCTCTCCTTGCAAAAAAAAAAAGAAGAGGAAAGAAAGGAGAAGAACGGCTTCTACCAGAGAATACGTTTGGATTTGCTAATTAACTCACTACCTTATGGAGGGGGAAATGACTGCACCTAAGATTACAAAAAAAGAGAGAATGGGTTCTGTGTGATATTGCTCTGTTTATCAGATGTTCTGCCATGGGAATATTAACCAGCCCTATGTGAATTACTTCAGTCCTTTGAATTTAGACTGCCTTAAAAGGCCAACAGATAGCCTCTGCATATCTCGAGGCAGTGTATAATTTACAATTCTTAGGAAACTATCTTGATCTGCAGTGGAATGAAGTTCCTTTATTCGCTTTATTACGCCAATACGGAAACATTAATGGATATCTTGATAGAAAAAAGACCTTCCTTTTCTCACATTATATACAGAGAGAGACAAAGAGTTGGATATATAGAGGCAGAGAGAGCGAGAGAGGGATATTCCAACCAACCTTGGAAGTCAAAGCAGGAAAGGAGGAGCTAGAGAACATATTTCACAGAAACTATCTGATGGGTGAGTTGAACATGGTTTGGAAGGAAGCCATGCCAAGGAGAGGAGCTGTGGGGGTGCAGTGAAGGGGTTGAGAAGAAGCAAAGTCTGTCTTCAGTCAGGCAAACAGCATAGCAGACTTTCGGACAAAATCAGCAGCAATGAGGCCCAGTGCAAGAGGGTGAGGGAATGGGAAAAGGCAAAAGCAGCAGTGTAGTGGTTGGAAGGGAGGAAGAGATTACAGCTATTGCCAACTGTTGTCGTTACATTTATATTCTACCCTTCCTCCAAGGAGCTCAAGGTAGTACAACCCTGTAAGGTAAGTTAGGATGAGGGACAGTCCCTGGCTCAAGGTCACCCAGTGAGTGTCATAGCTGAGTAGGGATTTGAACCTGGGTCTCCAAGACCCTATTCCAATTCTTTAATCACAACATCACACAGGCTCTATGAGAGGCACAGTATTTACTACTAAGCTTAAAAGCTGCCTGTGTGTTGCTTTCTTTGTGACCTTTACAATTTAACTTCCATCTGTTCTAAGAACACAAGGGTGGCATACCCATAGCTGCCAAGTTATCCCTTTTTTAAAGGGATTTTCCCTTATGCTGAATAGGCTTCCTCGCGAGAAAAGGGAAAACTTGGCAGCTATGGGCATACCTCTCTGTAAACCAGCTCACAGCTTCCCTGGGATTCAGCACTTGGCTCCCTCGATCATTGGCCCCCTCTCTGGTTCAGGCCTCAGGATCGGACCTACTCTTTGCCTCAGGATAGGACCATCCCAATGGAGCTCACGAGAGCTAATGCTATTATTGCATTTGAGCATCTTTCCATGCCTACCGTTATTAATACAGGGAGTGGGTGAATGCATAGCACACAGGAAATCGTGCAGCCATCAGTTTGTATGTCAGTCCACCTGTGTGTTATAGACTCAGGAAAGGGGATATACTGCATTTTCAAAAAAAGTCAATATGCAAATTGACTTCAATCAAAATCTGTGTCACGGGGAGATTCCTAAAATGACCCACATACTAACTATATCCAAGAGAGGAAAATGCAGCCCCAGATATAGAAATGGTATGAATATGGATAGCTTCATCTCTTGTGTGCTTGTAAGTCCAGATTCAGTGTGAAATAACTGAAGGAGGTGAAGGAGTGGTAATGGTGGCTAGTTATGTCTTATTCCTTTGATTAAAAAAGAAATTAGCCCATCTTCATGGAACAATAAGCATCCATTAGCCTCTAAATTTCATTGCTCAAACAAAAGGGTTGCTTAGAGGGTTTTCCAAATCTTAATAGAACACAAATGAAGAGGTGGTATTCATACATCTGCTAGCCTGCAAAATGCCAGACAAAAGTTTAAAACAATCATCTGAGTTAATTTAATTTTTATCTCCTAATTTCCACATCTGCAGAGTTATCAGAACACTAATGAAAACGGTATGTTTACAAATTCTCGAAAGAATAGTTCCATGCTTCTACCTACTGCAGTAGTTCTGCACAGCTTCAAAGACGACAATAAACCCATTGTGAGTTATTCCTCAGATGTTTCATTTTAAATGCCTCCCCACAAATGAGGCAACCAGGCATGCACATCCACTCACACAAAAAGAAGCAAGAGAGAATTGGCAAATGCTGATTCCCAGCGAAGTCAGCTACAAAGCACCCCCATCCCCGTTATCCAGACTGCATCAAAACTTGAGAGGTCAGCTCTACAGCTTGCTCTGAAAAATAAGGGCATGATCTGCTACGATGGGATTATGATGCTCTCCTTGCATCAAAAACTCCACAAGGCTTAAGGCACAGCTGTAACAACAGGCAGATATTGCTGATATTGTTGTGGCACTGACAGCCATGTAATGGACATTAATAATGCCAGAGAGAGTAAATAATGTGACAAGCCACCCCAATCTTTGCCAGGCAGTAGCAGGATTCCAGAGGTCTTGGCACTTAACCAGGGCTGGTGTTCTTTTGAAATGAGGCACGGCAGAGACTAGCGTCTTTATGAAATATGTTTTATTCACACATATTTACATCTGAGTTTTATGGAGAGAGAGTTGACAGCATTTATATCTCAAGAGGGGATTGTCCTTCCCAGCATCGCAGCACTGGATTCAGAGGCATCCTAAGCACTATTCCTGTGTGTCTCTCCAGCCAGCCAGAAGAATTATGGGGCTTGCAATGACCAGCATTCATAACCTTCAGAGATCATACAGCAGCCTGAGTCTGCAAGCTGGGCTAACTTCTCTGCACACAAAGACAAGTCTGATATTTCTTGAAGTCGTGGTACCAAACAGGGTTGCTACTGCTCACACATAATCTTGCTCAACTGTCATTTCATCTGTTGCCCAGATCATCAGTTTATTAGCTTATCCTTATCCAAGGTCAGAGGCAGTACCAATTGCTGGGAATCACAGTTGGGCGGAGTGCTGTGGCCTTCAGGATCTGCTTGGCAAACCTCTGCAAGCATCTGCTTGGCCACTTTGTTGGCCCTTTGTGCAAAATAAAATAGCATGCACAAATAAGGTTTCCAATTAATATACAAAGAATCATTTAAAAAGACCACTGTTGCACTATTAATCTGCTGGCTTTTGAAGTTTTCTAATGAGCATGCACAATCACAGACTTACTTATACTCCTCATGATCACAGTGTACACTCAAGAGAAAGATTTAGATTCATTTCCATTATGTTTCATCCTGCCAGTTTGGATTAACCGGTTTGCATTAGCCCAAAGATCTACTGCTACCTATGAGAAGTCTCAACCTGTTATGAGCTATAATTTAAAGTTTACCTCCTGTAGCACTTGACAGCACACAAACAGATTTGTAATGAAGCCATTACAGTGGATTACACTAAATTCCAGTGAAAACACCACATAGCACCTTCAAGAGGCACTCCCCACCCCCACCCCACCTTTCTCTCTGAACCACCTGTTGCAGATAAATTATCAAAAAATGATACAAATCATGTCTGCTCTCGAAGCATAATCCTAGGCAAATTATAGTCTCTCTCTCTCTCTCTCTCTCTCTCTCTCTCTCTCTCTCTCTCTCTCTCTCTCTTCCCCACCCAAAATAACATGTTCCAAGCTTCCAGATACAGTATAAGTCCAGTATATTATCTATATATTAAGATGTTGGCCAACTTTTTCTGTGAACGGCGCAGGTGCACTCTTACATTGGTCAAGCCCATGCCAAAGAAATATTTCTGAATGGCAATATCCCATTTCTGAGCACTCAAATTCAGGACACAAGGGAGAAACATGCTAAGAGGAAGGCACGCTTGGCAAATCCACACCGTGATCAACTTCTGCATGGAAACCAATGTCCGCACTGTGGAAGGACGTGTAGATCCAGAATTGGCCTCTACAGTCCCTTACGGACTCATCGTTAAAACCGTGTTTATGGAAGACAATCTTATTCAGCTACGAGTGACTGCCAAAGAAGAAAGAAGAGCTATTTTCAGAGAAATATGTCTATACTGTACTTCAATATAGCATTTTGAATATTCTCTTCAAGTCCAACACACAGTCTAATATGCCACTTTCATACTTTTTCTCCCCTTCCTTCCTTCCTTCCTTCCTTCCTTCCTTCCTTCCTTCCTTCCTTCCTTCCTTCCTTCCTTCCTTCCTTTTTTCTGCCTTTAGAACCAAATTCCTAATGCAGCAATGGGATACATTTCACAATCCTGGTGAGGCAACCAGCAGGCTGCACGGGACTAGGCTGAAGACTGCCCACTTTGCCCATTACAGCAAATGAGACTTTGTCCCACTGACCTCAGTCTGCCCTCAGCTGCTCCATCTTCTTAATTACAACCAGTCTAGGGCATAGCCCTTGGGTGACTGTTTCCTCTTCCTTAGTCTCAGGTGTTAATCTTCTATAACTCAACAGGGAGGGGGGCACACCTACAAATGACCAACTCTGCCTGTCACTGGCTCTGGCTCCACCTACTGTTGAACTCCCTGATTTCCACCCTAGCAGTATCAGTGAGTGCCAGCCACCGCTGTTGCTTTAGATCGGTGATGGGCAACCTTTTGAGCTTGGTGTGTCAAAAGTCACCAAAAAACCCGAGCATAACTCGGGTGTTGTGTCGCTTCAAGAAAAAAACCCATAATTTCGCGATATTTATAGTTTAAATAACAAAAATGTATAATTGGAATATATAACTGTATTTAATAAACCAAAAACTAATCTGTCAGTCGGTTCCTTTTTGGTCTTGATATTATTTAACTTGTGTGGTGTGCTGTGAACTAGCATATTATTTTACTGGGGAGGCAGGGGAAGCACACACCCCTCCAGTTTTAAACAGGTATTTTAAATACTTTCTTTTTCTGGAAGAGATGAGTAAGGGGGGGGGGTTGGGTGTTGGTAACAAAGGGGGTCTATGTATTAAAGGTGGGGGTGGGGTAATAATAATGATATAAAAGTGTTGATATGGGGGAAAGCAAAGGGGGTTTAAAAAAGTGAAACTGAAAAAGTAAGAATAAAAATAGGGATAAAAGTAATAATAGAAGCACAGGTAACAACAACAACAATAAAAATAAGATAAAATAGAAAAGAACGTGTTTGCAATGCTCTTTAAAGGCTTGGTCAGCCTACCTCGCACGCGCACGCTTAAATAGTGGTGGTTTTCATTATGGGTTTTTGCACACAATGCAGGAACACAATGCAGAAATACGGGAAACGAGACTTCAGAATAATAAATAAGTCTGTGTTTGTGCGATATGGAAATATCTGTCGTGTATGCTGGGGGGGCACGGGAGACACGGAATGAGTGACGTTTAGCAAAGGCGGCCTAACTGGGGTGAGCAGCGAGTGGGGGGGGAGAAAAAGAGTAATCCCACGGGGCATCGGAGCCTCCAGCCCTTGAAGGGAAAAGGGGCTGCTGTGGCGCCGGCAGGGGCAAGGCCTGGCTTAGGAGGCTGTCCCCATTGTGGTGAAGGGGGCCTTCCTTCCCTGGCAAACTCCTGCCCGGCTGCCCCCTTTCCCGGCGCAGCGGCGGCTGCACCATCGCCGGCGCCTCCCCAGCCTTCCTCTCTGCAACAAAGGTGAGCCTCCCTTGCCTGCTCCGTCTCCCTCGGCCCCAGCGGCTGCTCTGGGGATGTTCTTACTGGCCGTGGGCGACGGCAATGCCACCTCAGCCAGCAAAGGGGGCCTTCCTGCCCTGGCAAACTCCTTCCTGCCGCCGGCCCCAGCCCCAAAGTGGAGCCCCCCAACCTGGCCCTGCTCTTCAGGGACATCCTGGTGAGGGAGGGATCTGTGCGTCCGTCAGTGGCAGGGGAGAGGAACAACCGGGGAGAAAGCAGCCCTTTCTTGCTGGTCGTTCCTCTCCCCCCGCCACTGAGAGCAAGGACAGATCCCAGGGAGGGAAGGAGCCCTGTCGGGGCTTCTGATTGGCGCGGCCACACCATCTGCTCGCCCGCCGGGGGTGCTGGTTGGTGCAGCCACGTGATCTGCCCACCCGCCAGGGCAGCCAATGGGTGCACCCGCCCGCCGGGGGGTGCCAGCGCTTCTCTGCCACTGTCGCCAGCCATATAGTTGGCGGGGCGCAGCTGGTGGGACTAGCGGGTATTGCCAGTCAGCTCAAAGGTAAAGACGGCTCTAGGGCACGCGTGTCAGCAGTGAGGGCTCTGCGTGTCACGTCTGACACGTGTGTCATAGGTTCGTCATCAGTGCTTTAGATCATGAACAAGATTGATAGCCCCTTTTTACTGTCTAACATGTTGTAGGTGCTAAATAAAGAAAGGCCTTAAATTTTGTCATTGTGGGCCACCTCAACAAGTAGCAGTTTTCAAGGTCTTCAGCTATTTGTTGCCTATTCAGTGGAATATGAATACCTCATTTTCTTAGGCTTCATTAAAGAGCCCACACAATCTTGTTGCAAATGTGATTTGCTACATTTAAGATCCTTAATAGTCCTCCACTCTTTTATACATCACTAGAAACAACTCATTACCTCTTAGAATTCACAGCTTTCATCTCTTGTGAAGTGTGGACATGTAAAAAAATAATAATGAACTGTCCTTTAACCTGACAAATACAGACAAATTCCAAGATAAGGGAGGGTGGCTTTTCACACCTTCCTGTAATTATCATCCTCTCAAGGCTGCATTCTTCAGAAGGGGGTTGGAGGAAACAATAGCAGATAAAGCTGCCAAAAAAGGAATGTCTTTCTGATTTCTTTGATTAGCTGCATAATCAAGTCATTGTTCCTCTGGGTGACCTTTCTTGCCACAATTGTTAGTTTTCTCCCATGCTGCCCTTGTTAGTAATTCCATTGTATTGGCTTCCCTGGCTCCAGAGGATTTCCTTTCTCTTCTTTTCCACCCAACTGATACTTTTCTGCATCACCCAAAGGACTCATTCTTATCTTGCTCCTTGAACTATTTGGTCAAGGTAATGAAATGCAAAACTCCTATTCACACAACATAGCCATGGTACTTCTTTCTGTCTCTATGTCTCTCCCCCCCCCCCCAATAAGTCTGGCAGCCTGATGCTGAAGTTCTGGGTCTCCTTCTGCCATCAACGGATGGGTAATGTCCTTCCAAAGCTAACTGAACTTGGAAAATAGCATGGCACATCCTACTTAATATATTAAAGAGAAGAACAACTACCCAACTCTGAAATTTGTAGCCATTTGCCTCTGTAACTGCTGCATGTGTCTGTGCACACACACACACAAGCACAAGCATTCCCAACCCTTTTCCCCTTAAAAGTGTACACCCAATAAAATAAAAATATGTGAACAGGAGACAAAAAAATACAAAGCTATTAAGACAGAAGTCAGTATATTAAATATAACATGGGGGGGGGGTTAAGTAGATGGTTGGCACAGACCACCTGGTGAAAAACAAGTTTTTTCCTAATACATCTAAAAATCATGGGGGTGGGACATCTGAACCTGTGACTTATTGGTTATTTCCTGTGAGGCTGTGAACACATGGAGCAATGGATTCAAGCTACAAGAAAGAAGATTCCACCTAAACATTAGGAAGAACTTCCTGACAGTAAGAGCTGTTCGACAGTGGAATTTGCTA
Organism: Zootoca vivipara; assembly: GCF_963506605.1. Taxonomy (NCBI): domain Eukaryota; kingdom Metazoa; phylum Chordata; class Lepidosauria; order Squamata; family Lacertidae; genus Zootoca; species Zootoca vivipara. Next base: position 7,518,523 of record NC_083284.1, on the reverse strand, counting down.
CCAAGGAGTGTGGTGGAGTCTCCTTCTTTGGAGGTCTTTAAGCAGAGGCTCAACAGCCATCTGTCAGGAATGCTTTCATGGTGTTTCCTGGACTGGATGGCCCTTGTGGTCTCTTCCAACTCTATGATTCTATGATTCTAAAAGAAACAGGTTACAAATAACAGCTCCAGCTAAGAACGCACCAGAAGAAGAAGAGTTTGGATTTGATATCCCGCTTTATCACTACCCTAAGGCTAACATTCTCCTTTCCCTTCCTCCCCCACAACAAACACTCTGTGAGGTGAGTGGGGCTGAGAGACTTCAAAGAAGTGTGACTAGCCCAAGGTCACCCAGCAGCTGCATGTGGAGGAGTGGCGACTCGAACCTGGTTCCCCAGATTACGGGTCTACCGCTCTTAACCACTACCCCACACTGGTTCTCAGTGTGAACCCAGGTGAACCCAGAGTGTATAATTACTGGGATTTTATTAGGTATTGGATGCACTTTTTCAGAGCATAGCAGACTAACCTAAGCCCAGCAATGCAGACATGAGTGAAGGTACAATGTGAGTATGGAGATTCACCACCACCACAAGGTGGTGATGTATATGGGGATGGGGACGCAAAAGGGTAATCTTTCCATACTTCTAGTTAGGAATCCAAGTGCTAAACTAGGAGCAGCTCCCACACAAGTAGAACTGAATCCATTTTCTCTCTGTACAATGTGAACGGACAGTGTCTTTCCTTAATTGGCTATTAGAAAATGAAGGTGCCAAATATTGCATATTCTCTGCCAGGTACAAGGAGCCTCTGCCCCACCAGATGTTGCTGCACAACAACTCCCATCATCCTTCATCATCCTGGCTGGAGCTGATGGAATTTGGAGTCCAACAACATCTGGAGTTTGCCCATCGTTGGCGTAAGCCAGGCATACTGGGGATAATCAGATCCAGATAGCTCCATGTTTCTCGCAAGCATCTGTCTGGCAATCGAGGGGGGGGCAGCATATTGGACCAGATAAATGCTTGGCTGGATCCAGCAGGATGCCTTCTATGACATCCTTGTGTTCTCTCCTCATGACTCAAGGGACATGCATTAGCATGGCTGCCTGAAAGGCATGAATCTTAAAAGTGTAAATGGCTTTTGCTCATCAGATTTATCGAGACAGTTTTAGAAAACACCTAGTATCAGCAAAGGGAACTATTGTGGGCGGTTTTAAAACCACAGGATATTGTTTAACAACCCTTGATGGTCATCAAATTTAGAACATCTATAAAATGCAAGGCAGCTCCTGAGAATGAAAATGCAATTTCAAAACCCTAAAGAGGAGAAATCCAGCAACTCTATTGACAGTGCTGCCACTGAATTAACACCAAACAGGTATAAATGAAATCAGGCATGGAAGGTCAGAACCTTGGAGAGCAGCAGTAAATGAAGCTCCACTAAAATCTGTGTCATTCTGTGCTCCTATAAAAACAGCTGAGGGTCCATTTTAAACTTTTTGGATGTTAGTTTCATGTAAAGGAAAGCTCCTCTGACTTGAGCAGCATTGAGCAAGTCTGCAGGGATATGGGTTTGTCCTTCTAATATTTTATTACCTGTTTCTGAATATCAACATCACATCTGTTACCTACACCTTTCATCAGAAGTATCTCCTACTATGAGAGGTACAAACTACTTCCTTTGATTTTAAGAAGACATGGCAATTTCACGTGCTCATGCTGCTTACTATGGGTCATTTTTTGTAAGCTGAAGCCCGAGAGACATTTCCCTACATCTTGCCTGTGATGAGTCATTTAAGAAAATTTTGTGGGCTTCTGAGATTTGTGTTGTTCATATATTTTTGGCCGTTAAAGAACTATTGAGTAAATGATTAGGCTATATCAGAAGGTGGCAGACATTTATTCACTAGAGGTTTTGAACTGAGGTCAGATGGCCATCTGCCAGGGATTCTTTAGCCGTGATACATGCATTGCAGAGGGTTGGACTAGATCAGGCATCCCCAAACTGCGGCCCTCCAGATGTTTTGGCCTACAACTCCCATGATCCCTAGCTAACAGGACCAGTGGTCAGGGATGATGGGGATTGTAGTCCAAAACATCTGGAGGGCCGAAGTCTGGGGATGCCTGGATTAGATGACACTTGGGACCCCTTCCAACTCTACAATTCTATGAAAACATACAAATATAAAGCATCATACTTCTATACTTGTAAATCTAATATTTAGCATTGTCCTAGCCTGTGTTCCCAGGCTACTCAAAACCTTCTTAATTCATTAAAAAAGAGAGAAAGTGTGATTTTCAGAGTAAATGAGTCATCTGCTGTCCTTGGTTTAAAATGGGTGCAATCAGCCCTAAGCAGGTGGGTTTTGCACTGGGATAATGGGGGGTTGCAGTTCAACTTCCCTGGCAGAAAAAGACACAAACAACATCACTATACTGGCTGCAACTATATAAATTGTTAGGAGGGAAGGAGAAGCCAGGTTAGCTTCTCCCATCTATGAGGAAGACACTTTAGTCACCTGCTCCCACATTCTCTCTCTGCCCTCAGTGAACGGTTCCTTCTTCCCTTGGGGATCAAGACAGGCAGGCAAAGGGAAACAAGACTCTTCCATAATTCTTTTATGGAACACTCAAAAAGCCCCAGAGCCTTTCAGTGGAATACTCAAAGGGCACACGATTCATTGGGGCGGAGGGAGCTGACTTTTCATCTCTGGAAATAAACACTTCACATTAAATGTGTTTCTTGCACACCAGCCAAAAAGGTAATTGATTCAATCAATCTAAAATCTTCCAAGCAAACTTAAACTCATGATGACTCCTGGTGAAGCTTACACAATCCCTGGACCTAGCAACATGAAGGATGTGCATTAAAAATAATAATTAAATGTCTACATATACTAGAAATAAGGTACGGTAAGTATTTAACATAAGGAGAGGTAGCTAGTTTTAGGTGGCTCAGAGGTCCATTGCTTGAAAGGAACTAAACAATTATTTAGGGGATAATTAATCTGGAAACATTATTGCTTTCTCAAAGAGAGTTGTGAAGCCAGAAATTAAATAGAAAACCTGTTAAGGATTATTTCTAACGGGGAGAATTAATGGGTGGGCCAGATATTATGTGCCCATCCTGTTCCAGTTGAGCATTACTCTCATACCTGACAAGTTGCTGTCAGAGAAATAAGGGACTGGGCCAGAAATAGCAGACCGGAAGTAGCGCTGTCGCCATTTTGGAACTGGGCGGAACATGCTCAGAAGTGACTTTTGATGCTGCTTTGCCCAGTTCCAAAATGGACGCCGCGCCGCGCCAGAAGTGCACCGCAGCCATTTTGGAACTGGGCAGAACAGCATCAAAAGTTGCTTCTGAGCATGCTCCGCCCAGTTCCAAAATGGCCGTCGCACCAGAATAAACCGGGGAAAAACAAATAAATCCATTTTTTCAGCTAGGAACAGCTGGAAAAATGGGGCAAGGTGGGGGTGGTCCACCCCAGGTGTCAGCATTCTGTGTGCTGGCTGACCGTGACTCCTGCCTACGCCTACCGCGAGCCGTCAGGGAAGGTGGAAAGCTGTGCCGCTTTGCCGTTTTGGCAGCCCCATGCTCCTGGGCTGAGGGAGGAGGCATGCAGGGAGTGGACGGGAAGGAGGCTGGTGAGCAAACAACAAGCAGAGGGTGGAGGGAAGGATAGAAGCAGAAGCTCCCTCAACTGTAACCCCCATAAAAGCTCAACAACTTTGGACAACCCTCCCATAAAAAAGCTCAACAACATTGGTCAATCCTTCCCCCCAAAAAGCTGAACAACTCCTGCCAATGACAATGGGTAGATCACAGCCAGTCTTTTTTATACTGTGAGTAAGTCACAGTCTCTTGGGAGTCCAACTAGATTTCAATGTGGGGGACGGGACAAGAAATTTTCCGCACCGGGTTCCACCTGACCTTGCTACGCCACTGCCTGGCAGGGAGGGAGGCACCATTTTGTGGTTTGCCTCAGCTGCCAAAATGTATTGGGCTGGCTCCACTGTCCGTGCACTTTAACTGCCCTGGTTCTCAGAGCAGCATAACACAACTTATTATGTGGCAAGCATCAACATCAGTCCAGAATTTTCTGCCTTAGATTAGTTTCAGCAGACTCTGCCTTGGCCCCTACAAACACAGCTTTAGACAGAAAGCCAAGGCAGATCAACTTGTCTCAGCTCATGGATTTCACAAATGAAAGATAACTGAAGCCTGATGGAGTGCAGTAATCTCATATCACATCTGAAACTCTCACTAGAAAGAAGGGAAAATGCCTGTTGAAAGACTGATGGTGTGACCTTAACTTCTCATAAACTGTTAGGAGTTTAAAGTCCAACGAGGCACAAGAGGAGAAATGTCCACAAGCTACATACCATTAACTTCAATCAATAAATAATTTTCTTACTGGGGGGGGGGGACATTGCCTTACATTACTAATTCATATAAGATAAATGTTAAGAGACTGGATAGAAAGGTTTCACTTTTCACAAAACTAGACATGTTTTAGTTAATCAGGCTTCTGAATCCCTATGGTGAACTCGGTTTCTATCTCTCCAGTGACCTTCAGACAGAATCCCAATCAATACAATACAAATGCACATTTAAAACACACCTTAGAAATCCATTCACAAATGGCAATAAGCATCAGCTATGGGTATTTACAACCATCTTGCCATGGCAGGATAGACTGGGAAAGTGCACACCACCATCAGGATCATTTGCCACTGGGGAACTGGTGCACCAGGGCTTGAAATCAAAGATGGGCTCTGTGGTTTAACACACCATTTTTACTTCTAGTAAATCATTTGGGCAGAATTTCAAAGGAGTGGGTGGGGAATAATTCTGGTTGTCTCTTCTTCCCCAGTCATGCCTGCCACGTTTCTTGCAGGGCCCTTTCTTTCAGACAATGCCATACTCAAAATGCATATTTTTCTTTCCTTTCCTTTTTCCCAATGCATATGCAAGGCCCAGAGTTCTCAGTGACCGCTTTGTTTTTTTGTTTTATTTCCAGAGAGCGATGGGCAGGAGTCAGGCAAAACAGGAGCAACTATTTGACCTGTGCTCTGAGCAAGTGCCTTGGTGATGCCAGAAAGAAGGGCACCAAAATGTCTCTGGAAGAATTTGCACAATTGTGTTACATAATCAGTGCAATAAACGAAGTGGTGCTCCTTAGTCCTTCTATAGCAGGAGTGTGAAACCACAGTGGTCCTCCATACTTCTCTATCTGACCCTGGGAACTCTTCCTAGGCCACATGGCTCACTAGTCCTACTTCGCCCCCTAAGGGTTTTTTTGCCTGGCTGGAATGCGTCCTTGAACTTGGATAAAGCCTCATGCTTGTCTGAATGGGTGTGTGAATCTGTGTAGAGAATAGCCTTCTGTAAAGGTAAAGGTAAAGGGACCCCTGACCATTAGGTCCAGCCGTGACCGACTCTGGGGTTGCGGCGCTCATCTCGCATTATTGGCTGAGGGAGTTGGCGGACAAGAGCAGCACACGGAAATGTCGTTTACCTTCCCGCTGTAGCGGTACCTATTTATCTACTTGCACTTTGTCATGCTTTCGAACTGCTAGGTTGGCAGGAGCTGGGACTGAGCAACAGGAGCTCACCTCGTCGCAGGGATTTGAACCGCTGACTTTCTAATCAGCAAGCCCTAGGCTCTGTGGTTTAACCCACAGCGCCACCCGTGTCCCTTCTGTATAAGGGTCAAATTTACATGCTCTGCTCACTTTTGCCTCTGCCCCACCACCACCACTGGCATGTGGCCCCTGGGAGGTTACTCAGAGAGGGCTGAAAAAGTCCTCTAGCTCTGCTCTACAGACTGATCCAGCCATGGAAGTAACTTTACTCAATAGATCACCCAATGTCTGTTGGGTGGTAAGTTACACCTGTGGTGAATTCAATCCATGCAAGAAATCACTTAGTACTGCAGAACACAAGTGATCTGAGCCAGCTAAACATTCTGGGAGCCCTTCCCCTTCCCATCATTAGAGAATGCATGTAATTTCAGACAAAGTCCTCCACGTGGGGCTGCCTGAGAAGTTCCCCCAAAGGCTGGAACTGGTGCAAAATGTGACAACTCAACTGCTCCCTGGGGCAGGATATCACCACCATATTACGCTGCTGCTGAAAGAATTGCAGTGGCTGCCAACTGGCTCCCAGGACAAGTTCAAGGTGCTGGTCTTGGTGAGTATAGCCCTGTAGGGCTTGGGACCAAGATACTCACCTCTTTTATACCTAGTCAACCAATGAGGTCTGAAAGTGAGAGACTCCTGCAAGTACCACCTTAACAGGAGCTCTATTCTGCACAGTAGAGGAGTCAGGCCTTTAGTGTTGTGGCACCTACTCTTTGGGATTTCCTTCCATTCACTGTTAGACGGCCACTATATCTGTGGTCTTTTCAGTGCCTTCCACATCCAACAAGCCTTTTAAGTACAGTCCACATCTGTATTGGACCTGCTTTTAGATGTTTTCATTGTTTTAGTGTTTGCTGTTTGCCACCCTGGGCTCCTTTGGGAGGAAGGATATAACTTTCATAACAATAATAATACTAATGCAGTAGAACAACTCAGGTCTGCTAGTGTGTAATGTGGACACACACAAAATTACTCTTACTCAGAGTAGACCCTGACATAGGTCCACAAACTGGCTTAGGTCCATCAATTTCAATGGGTCTACTCTTAAATATAACTTAGCTGGAGACAAGCCATTGTCTGCAGTGATACCTATCAAATACAAATTAAGTGAAGGAAGTTAAATGCTGCCAGCAATGCAGTTAACTCAGAGCAAAGCATCATTTTGCAAAACCTGCCTAGCACAACTAACAAAATAATGGATGTGGGGGGGAGGGCCAATCCCCTCAAGTGTTCTCCCAAACCAAAACCTATTTACTTAGGGGGGGGGAATCCTTCCAGTAGCACCTCAGAGACTAAGTTTGTCATTGGTGTGAGCTTTCGTGTGCATGCACACTTCTTCAGACCAACATAGCTACCTACCTGTAACTATTTACTTAGGTAATGCATTCACAACAGGAAGTTAATTATTCAATGTATTTTTCAAGGCTCAGCAGCGTGGAAAATATTTTCTGTTCCTCCTTTAATTTTCTGTTTCTTTTAGGTTAGTGCAGAGTCTGGAGGAGAATGTCATGTGTCCAGGTTTCCCAGATGGAAAAGTGGACATTTGCAATACATCTGCTGTATATTCTATTTGTCAGGCAGTTCCAGGTGACTTCCTCTGCTGCTAGATGCTGCTCATCTGCTCCTACAGTGCAGAAGAGCAGGGAGAGGGAGTTGCTGAGAGCTGTTTTTGTTTTGCATATTTTAGGTACAAAATGAGAAGGGGGGTCCAGATGGGCCAGTTCTTTTGAGCAACAATGCTGCAATGCTGCAGACAGACATCTAAAATCCATAGCTGTCAAGTTCTCCCCTTTTTTAAGGGAAATTCCCTTATGCTGAATAGGCTTCCTCACGAGAAAACTTGACAGCTATGCTAAAATCTTATTGACAAAGTCAATTGGATTTATGCATCCTAATTGGCAGGGTAAAGCATCCTTACTGTGAAGAGAATTTGTTTAAGATCAGGCTGTAAAGGAGCTGCTCCACATTAACAAAGGCAGCCACATAATCGGGTTCAGGTGGTCACTTGTGATCTGCACACCACACTGTCACCACCACATTCTGCCTATGACCACCCACCACTGTGCAACTGTCATGCTTCTTACTGGGAAACCTGCTTTCATGACAAGGCAAATTTGTCTGCTTCTACAACATCTGCTATTGAATATAAACCTACATAAGCCCACCTTGGGAGCTCCCATTTTATGACCACTGATGGGCAAACACCACAAAAAGGTAAAGGACCCCTGGATGGTTACATCCAGTCAAAGGCGACTATGGGGTTGTGAAGCTCATCTTGCTTTCAAGCCGAGGGAGCTGGTGTTTGTCCACAGACAGCTTTCCAGGTCATGTGGCCAGCATGACTAAATCACTTCTGGCACAACAGGACACTGTGACGAGTGCCAGAGCGCACGGAAACGTTGTTTACCTTCCTGCCACAGTGGTACCTATTTATCTACTTGCACTGGCATGCTTTCGAATGGCTAGGTTGGCAGGAGCTGGGACAGAGCAATAGGAGCTCACCCCTTTGTGGGGATTCGACCTTCCGATCTGTAAGCCAAAGAGGCTCAGTGGTTTAGACCACAGCACCACCCATGTCCCTTCCAAACACCACAAACCACATGTGATTCAGATTGAGTCTCAGTTGGAGAATACCAGCTGCAAGATGTTCAAAAGTAATCCCATTTCACATTTCAAACACGGTCAGTTCTGCATTGAGATGCTGCATCCTGAAGACATGCACTTCCTTTCCCACTAAGGCACCCATTTCCTATTGTGGCTCATGCTTCAGGCACTGGACATTTCCGTAAGCACATACAGCAAGTGTCAGGGCTACTAAAAACATGAAATATTTACTTCACCTTCCTTCCACCTTGGTACACGTGAGAAAGAGGAGAAAGCTTGTTGGTGGGGGCCAAAAATCTATTTTATAATATCATAGATCCTGGAGGGATTCTGAGCCTGGGCCTCAGATGTGTTGCCTGACACATATACACCCCTAATTTGGTCTATGCCCCATTACCTCTTCTGACATATTAGCAGCTCAATAATAATCTTGACTTGAGTCTGGTTTTTGCTATAGAATCTAATTACAATTGATGTGATTCATTTAGCTTCAAGTAATTCCTATTTTTAGTTGAACTAAATAATTAGTCAGACAGTTCTAATTGTGTAGAAAAATTGAGGTCTTATTTGACTTCTTCTAATTGTATATACAGTGGTACCTCAGTTTACAACCACAATTGGTTCCGGAAGTCTGTACTTAACCTGAAGCATACTTAACCTGAAGCGAACTTTCCCACTGAAAGTAATGGAAAGTGGATTAATCTGTTCCAGATGGGTCTGCAGTGTTTGTAAACTGAGGCGGTTGTAAAGCGATGTATGACTGTATATGTTTGGGTGCAAAAAGTGACCACAATTTGGACCGAAAAAAGGAACTCCCCCCAGAATGGCAATGTTATTGATTGGAAGAGGTCTCCCCAAGGATTCTTGTCAGCCCCAACTTGTCTGATGTCATCTGATGGCCAGACAAGGAAAGGCTTTTCCACTGTCCCAGTACGAGCACAATTCAAAGTGTTGGTGCTGACCTTTAAAGCCCTAAACAGCCTCGGCCCAGTATACCTGAAGGAGTGTCTCCACCCCCATCGTTCAGCCCAAACACTTAGGTCCAGTGCTGAGGGCCTTCTGGCGGTTCCCTCACTGAGAGAAACAAAGTTACAGGGAACCAGGCAGAGGGCCTTCTCGGTTGTGGTGCCCATCCTGTGGAACGCCCTCACATCAGATGTCAAGGAAATAAACAACTACCTGACTTTTAGAAGACATCGGAAGGCAGCCCTGTTTAGGAAAGTTTTTAATATTTAATATTTTGTCATGCTTTTAATTTTTTGTTGGGAGCCGCCCAGAGTGGCTGGGGAAACCCAGCTAGATGGGTGGGGTATAAATAATAAATTATTATTATCTTTGGATTTTGCAGGGATTGGCTTCTGAAATTGGAACTTTGTCATGTGAATTGGCCTCTGGACTCAGAAACCCAGCCAGATGGGTGGGGTATAAATAAATAAATAAATTACTACTATTATTACTGTTATCATTATTTGACATGTCAGGAGATGGTGTGCTCTTTACATGCTGTTTTCTTTTTGAATTATACACTTCAAACTACTATATTGTGAATCACCTTGGAAATAGCCACAGTGATGGATGGCCTATAAACCCCTAAATAAAGAAACAAGCAAGCAAGCAAGCAAGCAAGCAGATAAATAAATGTTAGCTGCATAGAATCATAGAATTGTAGTTGGAAGGGACACCTAGATTCATATAGTCCAGCCCCCTGCAAGGAATGATTTAGCTGGAATTCAGCTTTACAGTAAGGAGATTGTTCCATCATTGCAAGCATTTCTGCTGCCCGATGAAACACATCTCTGCCTCCCTGGACTGTTCCGGGGGATTCTCCCGGCCACCCCATAGTACATTTCAGGGAGATGCCAGGAGAGGAGAGGGAGGAGCCCCATTTCACTAGTGGGAGTCCTTGTGCTGGCTTCTGCTAGCAGAACAGGGTTGTTGAATCCATCCCTGTGGTGTTAGCAGGGAGGACTTTCTTCTGAAGGCCCCTCGGTTCCATTCATTCAATCATCACAAAATTGAAACATTTAAATACAGCCCCAGAAAATCTAATATTCATGTTCAGTAGCTGAATTTCCCACCACCACATGAGCATTTTCAGCATATGAGAGGGCATTTATAGGGATGAATAAATGTGGGATGAAACACAGGGAAATGCTACCTGATGAGGAGATTTCCCTGCAAAACACAGGCCATCTAAGTTGCCCCACTTTCAGTTGAACATGGTTGGAGAGAAACATGTATAATGCTCTAAGAATTGGCACCTTGATTTTCCCATTTTCTGCTGCTCTCCCTGTTCCTTTTCCCTTTTGAATTCTGCCTATTGTATTCTGTCTATTGGACCACAAGTTTGCTGGCAGAGACCGTGGTGTCTCTGCATAAGCACTAAGAACAAAAAAGAGGCTTTCTATATTAATAACATTAATAGGCATCGAATAATGAGCACACTGACACAATGCCTGCATTCAGATATCGTAATAAGCCATGATTTATTAGGAAACAAATGAACATGTACAAGCCTTCACCTCTCACTTACTTCCCATGGCCTCTTCACCCCTAAATGCCCAAAAAGTATTGGAAGCTTTTGCTTCTTTTTTAACTAAACATGGTCCCTTATGTCGTCCAAATCTGACAAAGTGTGCTTAAGTTTAACCATGGCTTGTTTCAAACATCAGCTTCCAACCCCAGGTTATGAATCTGGCTTGTTTCCAACAAATCATAGTTAAGAGTAACCATAGTTTATGGTTCAGATGTAATACTCAATATTGGTTCATCCAAAATGGACATGGAAACTTTTGATCTCCTTGCAGCTGGGTTAGAAGAGACACATGAACTTGAGGACCACTCAAGCTCATTCCCATTCTGGTAAACATGGCCAAATGTAGACATTGTGCACACAAGCAGAGGTTGGATATCATCTGTCATGGATGCTTTGCTGATTTTTCTGAACTGCAGGGGGTTGGGCTAGATTACGCTTGGGTTCCCTTCCAACTCTACCACTCTATGATGGTATTTTAAAAAGTAAACCCACTTTCCATCATGTTATTTCAATGTGCTTTTTTATACCTTATCTGAGCTTTTCTCTTTCCTTCCTTCTATGGCAGAAGTCTAAAACACATCATCTCCCACAGTGGGGTTTGTATGCCTTCACATGATCCTCACCTTTCTCCTCCCAGACACACTCCTTTCCAACTAAACAACTGCATTGACCATCACACACCATTCAAATTTGCAGCCCTGCTCCATCTAGTGGGATTCCTGTAGAATATATTCCAAACAGAAAAAATAATGTTACTGGAACAAGAAAGAATAAGTAGAACAGGATGGAAGTAAAGCCAACTACTGATATCAAGTAGCCAAACTCCAGAGATCATCTAGTAACTGCTGGTTCCAGGCTAAATATTCCTAATTTTATCTTAGAGGTAAAGGTAAAGGGACCCCTGACAGTTAAGTCCAGTCGCAAATGACTCTGGGGTTGCAGCGCTCATCTCGCTTCACAGGCCAAGGGAGCCGGCATTTGTCCACTGCAGACAGTTTTTCCAGGTCCTGTGGCCAGCATGACTAAACCGCTTCTGGTGCAACGGAACACCAAAACCAGAGCAGCACACGGAAATGCTGTTTATCTTCCCACTTGCACTTTTTGCGTGCTTTCAAACTGCTAGGTTGGCAGGAGCAGGGACCAAGCAATGGGAGCTCACCCCGTCGCAGGGATTCAAAGCACCAACCTTTTGATTGGCAAGCCCAAGGCTCAGTAGTTTAGATGACAGCACCACCTGCGTTCCATTCATTTCATCTTACAAGCTGTTAAATATGGGGCACAGAAAATGCATCCATATGCATGCACCTGGAGAGATTACATTTCCAACTGTGTATGATTTTTCACGAAACACTGAAACCTCTGGTTTGGTTTGTGGAGAACACAAGTAAAGGCAGTCATGACAGCCTACTCTTAATGCTCAGAGAGTCAGGCAAAAGATTTATGGCTGTGAGAGGATTGTGTGGGGGAAGATAAATGGCTGCTGGGTCCTCCTAACTCCAGCAACAGAGACTGCAAATGCTCATTTGGTCAATAAAGTATTTAAGCCCCCTGGTGCTGTGTGGGGTGTTGCAGATTAATTTTTGAAAGTCTTTCATAGAGTAACAAGGTCTTTAATTTTATTTTAACTGCAGGCATCACACTGTGTCCTGCCTGAATTCTATTGCTCAGAGTATTATTCTCAAAACAAGGCTTTTAGATGTGGTTGTACAAGACAAAACACTCAACCATTGCAGCAAGTCTTATAAATATTCACAGCAGGCTAAACCCTTATGTCTCTTGGTGATGGAACTTGAAAAAGGAGGAAGGAAAAAGGCATCAGTGCTTAATGCTATAATCTAAATTCAACTTTGATCATTATGGGTGCAACAACAGAATAGGAGGAGATGGTTCTCAAAGACCTGCCCTCATCTCCTTCCCCTAGGGAAGAAATGTGTGGCCTCAGGAATTCAACTTGAAAGTTACACCAACTCAGCAATCTTCTTATCTAGTCTGTTTGTTTCTCTGCAATTTTAGGATAGTTTAATGATTTCCTCAGTGTTCTCTTGCATGATAGGAGACTGTGGGGCTGGACTTTGGGATTGCAAAGAAGTGGTGCCAGCACATTAAATTCTGCCATCTTCTGGGGGGGGTACTTTTTCCTACACTTTCAAATTAAACTGCTTAATTGTCTCTGCAAGACGTGTGCCCAGAGCAAAAGCCATATGAGTGTTTCTGTTTCCTAAAGTGGAAAATTTACTGGTGCTACCCCCTCTATCTTCTGCAAGCATTCATTTGCTTAATTAGCTATGGTAGTGTTATTTAATTCGACCTACGTTCTGCCTTAACTAGCCTTTTAGAAAACACCAAGTTTGCCAGCTACACGTCCCAATTGTGAAGAGAAAACTCTGATCCTCACTGCTATCCCCAACAAGCCCCAATGCAACCAACAGTAAATAACTGATTGTGTCACTGAGCAAGGTTTCACATATCCTGAAACAGGTTAATAGGAGGGCTTGCAGAGAAGAGACGTTATGTGGAACAGAGGTTGCATGTTCTCTCCTCATCAGTGGGGATGTAGGATATCTAGGTATCCCTACTGCAAATGAAACAACTTGAATAGGATGGATTGAAAATGGGCTTGAATATTACTCTGCATCCCCCGTTAAAGTACCTGGCAGGCAGCAGAGGAAACTCCACCAGCTCCCAAACCTTCAGTTTTCTTCAGTGGCTCTCTGACTTGCAGTTCAGACTCTAAGCCACTAGGTGGCGCCTACAGCTACTTTTGCTTATTTCTTATTACATGAATTGTGGCAAAGGACTTTCCTTTCAGAGTCTCCCAGCCAACTTTTCATTTTGTCCCCCTCCAGTTACTTTTAGAACTCCCACTTTTGCTTATCAGTGTTTTTCTCTCCCCAAAGTTTACAGTCACAGAAATGTATGCACACTCTTTCAAATACTTACACTGACAGAATGCTAGAAAAGAAAAGAAACATGCACCATATTGTTGTTGTTGTGCAGGGTGGAAAAAATTAGCAACTTTGTGAAAATAAATGCTTTATTTTATTTACCATGTTTGTCAGGTAGGGTGGTGCTCAAGGAAGTGCTGTGCAGTGGTTAAAGCAGCCTTTCTCAACCTGGGGTTCCCAGATGTTGTTGGACTACCACTCCCTTCATCCTGGACTGCTGCTCCTGCTGGCCATGGATGATTGGAGTCATAGTCCAACAACATATGCGAACCTGTGATTGAGAAAGGCCGGGCTAGAGTGTCGGACCAGGACTTGGGAGACCAGGCTTTGAATCCCCCTGAAACTCACTGTGTGTGACCTGGGGCCACTCGCTGCCTCTCAGCCAAACCTACCTCACAGGGTTGTTGTGGGGATTAAACAAGAAGGGGGAAACCATGCATGCCACCTTGAACTCCTGGGGGTGAAAAGGTGGGATAGTGCTGGGATCCATCACTCTCGTGAGACAATTAAGTGCGCCTCTGAGATATAAATGCAATAAATACATAAATAAATATATAAAAGTAACACTGGGGGGGATCTCTGGGAAAAGAAAGTTCTCCTGCAGGAACTGCACAGGGGGTATATAAGGGAACATGTGTACAGGAGAACAAAGCAGGGAGTGGCTGGTTGGCATCATCCTGGCCCCTGCCCAATTTTCTCTCCCAGCCAGCCAGTGGCAGAGCTTCATGCTCCAGCACAGGGGGGCGGAGAACAGGCGGGGGTGGGGCTGGTGCACGTACCAGGGGTGTGGTGCCCAGTGCAGGTGGGGGGGCAGCCGTGATTGCACCCTACCGGGATCGCGCTGCCGGGGGCGGTGCGCTCCACCCCACATTCTTCTTCCTCCGCCAGTGCAGCCAGCAGGAGTGTGTCTCTTTTGCCTGCATAAGCCTGAGAGTTTGCCTTTCTGAGTGTGATTGCTGCTTGCCTGCAGGTAAGAGGGTTTTATTTTTTCCTCCTGGCTGATTGCAATGTGTGGGATGGCTTGATCAGGTAACCTTAGCTAACCTGGCCCCAAGCTGTTTAGGTACCTCTGGTTAAAAACTTAATTCGTTCCGGAGCTCCGTCCTTAACCTGAAACCGTTCTTAACCTGAGGTACCACTTTAGCTAATGGGGCCTCTCGCTGCCGCCGCCACACAATTTCTGTTCTCATCCTGCGGTAAAGTTCTTAACCTGAAGTACTACTTCTGGGTTAGCGGAGTCTGTAACCCGGAATGTTTTTAACCCAAGGTGTTTGTAACCCAAGGTACCACTGTACCTTGATCTTCATCTGGTACCCTATTGGCAGCCAGTACATCTCCTTCAGAAGAGGTGGCTGAAGCCATTGGTGGGGTGTCCCAGCTCAACAAGCAAGCTACTGTATTTATGCACTGTCTTTCTGCCAATGCACTCCAGTCAATTCAGGTTTCTAAAAGGGCAATTTAGTATACAGGCAATTCTAAAGAGCAAAGGGACAGGCAGAAGAGGAGGGGAACCAGAAAATCCAGGGCCACATCATGACAGAGTTGTGGAAGGAGAGGAGGCAAATGGCAACTGATCCCAGCCACGCTTAAGATAAGGATTCACTGTCTCTCCTGTCCCTGGAAAGCAGACTGTCAGTATGAAAAAGGATCTCTTTGGGAAGCCTGAGAGGGAGACGGCTGAGGAATGAAAAGGGTGGTTAAGTAACATTGAACTTTGCCGTCAGCCCTGCTGTGATGAGATTCAGCCATCTGATGCAGCCTGTCCAAAAGAGGATGACTGAACAAGAGGCATTCAGGGCTTGACCACTGGAATAAATTACAGTGGTGCTGCACTGGGACCATGCTGGTTTGCTTATTCATACCCAGCTAAGAGGAACCTCTTCTGCCCACACACACTGCCCACTGCTATGCCAAGCAGACTTTTCAACTCCCCTTGAGGACAATGAGTCAACAGGTTTTTAGTTTACTGCATGCATTTGTTTGTTGGGTGCTTTAAATCTGCACTTAGCCTGACCATCCTATGCAATTTTTTTCCATTTCCTTAGCCAATAAGTGTGTGGGGGGGAGGGGGGGAGGATATCATGCAGAAGCAACTTTTCAAATGAACTCCTTAAGTCAGGTTTGGGGAACCTCTGGTCCTTCAGAAATTGCTAGACTACAACTCCCATCATCCCTGACCGTAGGCCATGATAGCTTCTGGGACTGATGAGACTCAAATAACATCTGAAGGGATAAAGGTTCTCCACACCATTGTAAGTGACATCTTGTTGAACTGATTTTATTTCCCTTGATCCAGACATAGAAAAAGAAACCTTTCATAAATTATGGAACTTCTTCACATAACCATTTTACAAACCTCTGTCATTACCCCCACAGTATTCCCCCGGCCCCAAACCAAAAAGTCCCAGTCGTCATAGTTTTATTTTGTTTTCCTGGGAGGGTATTTGAACTACCCTTGTTAGTTTGAGCTTCCCCCTTTTTGCACCCTTCCAGCCCTAAGAAAACCCTTTCTCAGATGGAACAAACTGAATTGCATTCCAAATTTACATAATGATAATAATAAAAAATTCAATTCAATTCCTAAATTATTTCACACAGAAAAAGTCCAGAAGAGATTTACAACAACCTATAACAGTGTTTTTGTTCTAAAAAAAAAATAAAAATGTTTAGGGATACTCTCATTTTCCTACTCATATTTGGCCCCTCAATGAGGCCAAACTTAGATTTACAAAATGTTTAGGGGTATGCGTACCTCTTCATCCCCCCCCCCGAAAAAAAAAACCACTGGTAACCTCAGTGTTGGGGTCCGAATGTAGCCCTCTGGGGCTCTCTTTCCGGCCCTTGACACTCTCCTTAAGCCACAGCTCTCTCTGGCCCTGCTTTGCACCTCTGTGTTTCTTGCCTGGCTGGAATGTGTCCTTGAACTCTGATGATACGTTTTGCTTCCATGGATGCAGGCTAGAGAAGGTGTGGGTAGAAACTAGCTTACTACACAAGGCTAACATTGAGATTTGTTGCTCCACCCACTGCCCCCCCACCATTGGCATATGACCTCCAGAAGTTTGTCCATAAAGGAATGTGGCCCTCAGGCTGAAAAGGGTCCCCACCCCTGATCTTCAAGATGTACACAATTAAAATTCATGACAACAATACAAATATACTAAAAGTATCCATCAGCAGGGGGGGGGGGACTTACAGCATAAAAATAATCATCTGTCAGGAGCAAGAGTCAAGAGCAGGTAAGCAATAAATCACACAGCATGAGTGAAGTTAATTCTTTATTCAAGGAAGCAAGGTCTGCTCAGGAGGCCAGGCCTAGTGAGCGCTCGTCCCAGTAGATATTGCCCCTATGAGGCAGTTATGGGGAATGAAGGTCCCTGGCTAGCCACAATTCCTTAAGTCCACTGCATCCTTCCCAAGCAATTTGAGACTCCATTGCAGTGTCTGTCTTTGCTTCACCCTCTTCATTCCGCTCCGTATTTCGGGAGACCAAGAGAAAGAAGAGTTGGTCACTGCAGGAGGGAGAGACACACTGGCTTCTTCGCTAGCCTGTCTCATCTCTGCCTCTTGACCCCCCTCCTTTCTAGCCTCTGCTTCTGACTGCTCTCTACCACAGCCTCCCCCTGCTCACGAAACCCTGTTACTTCTCCAGCTTCCAACACCTCCTCCTCCCAGTCTACTCCCTCTTACCACTCATTGCCATCCCCCCACCAATCCCCTGGCTCTGAGCCTTCTTCCCTGGGGGATTCCCCAGCTGATACCTGCCACCACTCCTCTGTGACCAGCCAATCCATGACACTAACCCACCCAATACATACAATGAAGCTAAATAGAGTGTCCACGTTCAGAAGCAGTGTACCTCTGAAAAGCAATTCCTGGGGGACAAACAATGGGGAGTAGATTCCATGCCTTGTTTGTGGTCTTACCCATAAACATCTGGGTGGCAGCTGCTGGAGCCAGGGAGGTAAACTAGGTGGTCTATTGGTCTGACCCAGCAAGTCTTTTCTTATATTGACTTTGCTTTTCCACGTTTGGCATCATTGGCTGGGAAGTGGGGGAGCATGCATTTCCAAGGGTCTGCAATCTCCTAAAAATTGGCAGGGTTCACGCAGTTCCTTTGAACTCTATGCAACACATGGCATGGTGCTATAATGTATTTCAAGGTTATATCTGCACAGACACACAAACACACAATTTTTTTTAACTTTATTTCTTTTCTTTAAAAAGAAAAGATGGGCTGTTCATTTGTAGATATTGTTTTCACAGCTGACCTCTGATCCTGAACCAAACACCATCCATTGTAAGCTATGCTTGCAATTCCTGAACAGATGCAGCGGCACTTTAACGAGAACCACCTAAGGCTGGGAAAGCAGCAATAAGTGGATCCAGAGTCATGCTGTCTCGCTAATGAGATAGACCCACAAAGACCCAATGCCAAGTTCATATGATCAAACTGGAAGGGTGGGCGACAACCTGTGTGGGATAAGAGGTCAGAACAAGGCCTCTAATCATATTAAGAATGGGATTCTTTGATGGCGGCCTGGAAAGATTTATCACCATTTCTAATGTTCAGGCTCTGGTCACAGGCAGACACCCACAATGTATAATGGCTGGTGGTCAGAAAGATAGAGCTTGTAATGCTGTCTTTCCTACTTCCATTAGTACAAAAGATGTCAGAGGTTATTTGCAAAAGTGTTTCCCCCCCCCAACCTCACTTTCTTCAAAGAGGCTGCACCCATAGTATCGACTAACAAAATAAAAAAGATGTAAATAACAATAAACTCCAATTCCTGCTTGTGTCCCCCACATCCACCCACCCCAAAATACATACAAAGACCCTTTAATACACACAAGATTTAAGCAGGCAAAAATGTTGATTTTTTTTCCATCATCCAATTTCCTGCATTCAATTGTAGGTAAGACCAAATAACAACTCAGTAAAAAGGTTATACCATTAGAAGACCCAAAGCAAAATGTTTTACACTGGGCTCAAGAAATAACATTCAATAACCACCTTTGTTTTTATTTTTTAAAGATATTTATTTTGACCAAAATTAAATTTCATTGCAATGATGTTGCCCAAATGGAACAATTACGAGAAGTTTCCATGCCTATTTTAAATTATAATAATAATCTAAATAAATTGGCATTAACAGTTTAGCATGTGCAAATGTTATGCAGATAAGGGCTCTCTTTTTTGGTAATGTGGTTCCTCCTTTTTGGCAATGCATAACTGGACACCCTATATACAGATCCCACCTAACGCTGCTAAATGTCATTGTGAATGGGAAATGTTGGCAACAATGAAAGCTTTTTTTTTAATTTTATTTTTCATAAAACACAGGCGGGGCGGGGAGTGGAGAAAGCCACTTTTCCCTATGTGGTGCAGTGTCAAAACAACAGCAACAACCCTCTTGCACTTACTTAAAGCCAATATGGTGCTATCTGGTTTTTCCTGGACTACAACTCCCAGCATCCATGACCATTCACCATGCAGGCTGGGTCTGAGTTGGAAGTCTAACATCTGGAAAGGACTACCTTGGCTACCTTTGCATTAAATTGTGGTTTCTCAAATGTTTTATTTCCAGGCTCCACTACAGATGACTGATAATTACAGTGCACACACACACACCCAGTCGCAAAATGGTGAGAGGGAGGTGGATTTTGGCATAATTATACTGATATCTAACCCACCTTTAGAAATTCCTATTCCTAAATTCTTTGCTACAACATTTTCCTTGTGTCAAGGAGTTACATAGCTCAAATTTCCACAAGCAAAGAATTTGTTCTAGAGGTATAGTGATTCACCCTTCCCATTTTATGTGATGCTTCAGGAGCTCAAATTCACATGTATCTCAAAGTACCGTAATTTTACCAGTCTTCTGTAATCACTTCTCCCAATCTCCTTTCACATTTGACATGTACTTTACCCTCACCCCTCCCCAAACTACCAGATTCTTTCATCCCTCCTCCCTGATCCTTTTACATTTTTTACTTCTTCCTCCTGTGACAGCCTTCTGTTCTCATCTGCTTCCTTTCCATTCCCGCAACATTTGTTCTTATATAATATTACAGTTAATATTAACAGATATTTAACCCCTTTATTTCACTTTCTAATTTCCCTCAATACCTCCACTATCCATTTTCCCCTCAGAGGGGATAGACTGCCCCTTCTCCATCCTCACCCCAGCCCCACCTTGATTTTTGCTGTCTCCTGGCCACCTTTACTCAGCATGCAAAGAATTGCTGGTGTTGGCATTGGTCCCACCAAAAGTCTAAGGCTCGGCTTGAAGGTGGGGAGGCAAATGAGAAATTACAGGACAGTACTGGTGTTCAACCAAAAGTGGCCCAATACCCACTGGTGAATCCCAGCCTGCTCTTTTAAGAAAACCTGTATTTAATAAACAAACCCCTTTACATTCAGCATCATATATGATTAGGTGCTCACAGTCCAGCTCAAATGACCTCTCTCTGCCCCTGACTCTTTCCTGCTTCAGTTGCTTTCTTCTCATTGCTTCTTTAATTTACCAAGAGCAGCTCAAGCACTCTCTCTGACCCCAAATGCAGGCACACATTTAATGTTCAGGCTCTGCATCAATCCGTCCAGTAGGTACCTCTTAAGGCTGCAAAATTGGAATACAGGAGCTCAGATCACAATGTCCAATGCTGTGCTTCATGAACTGTCCAAGTGACCGTGAACGTACATCTCTCAAGGAGCTCTTGGAACTGGACAAGGTGTTGGCTGATTTTATCCTCCAAACAATCCTATGAGGTAATTGAGGTTGAGAGATAGTAACTTGTCCAAGGTCAGCCAGGCTCACCTTGTCCAGCTACAACACCATAGCTGCCAAGTTTTCCCTTTTCTCGCGAGGAAGCCTATTCAGCATAAGGGAAAATCCCTGTAAAAAAGGGATAACTTGGCAGCTATGTACAACACTATCCATCACACTACCTTGGAAAAATCCAGATTCTTCTTCTTCTTCAAAGGCTTAGGCCGATTTAGGCCCACCAGGATTTGCAAAGGCTGTTTTCTCCACCAATTCCCACCTGCCTCATACCTCACATCACATAACTTCAGGTGTGGTAGAGCCTCAGCATTTCTGTTCTTATCAATGTAAATGTCCATAGTAAGTTACAAGAGATGCTGTGGTGTGATGGTTACAACCCCAAGATTGTTAGATGGAAACCCAAGGTCAATTCCTATTTCATCTGGGAAGCTCACTGAGTGGCAAAGCAAAAGTGAGTTAGCCTGCAAGGCAAACCTGGTCGAGAGCCCTTCATTCAAGTCTGTGATCAAACCAGATCTAGAAACATTTCTGGTGCCTGGTATACAGGAGGCATCTTTCGGTTAGGTAGCTGCTTTGGAAATGAATTAAATCTCGTCAGATAATGGACTAATGGGCTAATTCACACACAGCATTTCACCTTGCATGGAGAGAAACTCAGGGTGGGGATTTGGGGGGAAATGTGCTAGGGTTCAAAGCAGTACAACTATTTGGCTGCAATTATACCCATGATCCATTCGTCTACTGCTCATCTATCCAATAATTGCAATAAAAGCATGCCCAGATTGATAGTTTGTTCATTTAAAAAAAAAAACAAAAAAAACAAAAAAAAACAGGCAACTGAAGCCTCATAAGGACTTGTGCTCCCAGCCGGATCGGGCCAAAGGATCAGACCACAGTAGCGACTCAGATATCTCTTAACTCAAAACAGTGTCAAATGGAGAGCAGGGTGAGCAGGGGCAGCCAGGAAAGACATGCCAGCACTTTCTGAGAGTCTCTACGGCAAAGTATTTACGGTGCCAAGCACATCTCTTATCCTTATTCCCATAAGCTGAGCCCAGCTCCGTGTTTCCACTTAGGACAAAGACAGACAGTGGTTCTTGAGATTCTGAAGGTGTAATTACACATGGTGTGAGTGTTTTTCAGGCAGAGGGAGACAGGGTGAGCACAACATATTTTGCTGCCCGAAGCGAAAGACGACACCCTCCCCAATGCACATACAGAAGACAATTTGATTGGTAGTTGAATCTTACTGCAATCCTGATGAAAGGACAATATCTTCCACCTCCCTTCCCTTCAGCATCTTCCACCTGAGGCAGTCGCCTCACTCTGCCTTATCACAGGGCCAGCTCTAGGGGAGGACTGCTGCCCCTGATCAAACAAGTTTTGCATGTTTTTGAAACGATACGGTACAAAACCTGCTAATCAGAAACAAAAGTGTGTGTATAGAATGAAAGCTGCAAACCCTCTTGCAAACTGCCTACAAATGACTTAAAAATAAACTACTATTTGCTTCCATCCATATTTCTTAAAGAAAACTGTGACTGTCCTGATCAAGCTACTTTAGACCAGGTCACATACCTGATCAGTGAACCTTGTCAATGGTGGTTCTTTATATCATAAAGGGACATAAAACCAGTGTTCAGATATCATAAAGGGACATAAAACCAGTGTTCAGATACGTTAGCCTGACTAGAATTAAATTCCCAAGTTGGCAATGGACTACCATAGGCAACACTATTTAGCTTTAAAAACAAAACGTTGAAATGTGATCTACAAATGGCCCAAATGGCACTGATAAATGCTGAATGACATTTACAGGGAACATAAAGCTATGAACCTGTTCCTTCAACTGGTGCCATAAACCCCCCATAATTTAGGTTGTTTCAAAACAACAGACATTTTTAATGGACATTCTAAATAAAAGACACATACACACAGAATCACAAATAACAATTATTAATGGCATATGAGAAGAGAGGCTATGTAAAATGTCTGTCGTTCTCTCATCTATCAAAATAGTTTATTTGTATACATGATATGATTTTGTGACTTGTATGTAGAAGCAATGCAAATTGAAATTCTCATAAAATGTTCTTTGTTAAGGGATGGGGGAGGCTTTATAAGCACAGATCTATATCTGAGTTTTAAAAGATCTGCTTGAAAAGATGGTAATATTTTCATGACAAACAAAACCAGCCTTTTCCCAAGGAGATGCATGGGGATATGATTACAACCATATATATATTTTTCGATAAAAAAAGCAAAAAAGAGGACACATATTGCATGGACATAAATAAATCCCACAGCAGTTACTTTTCAAGCTTCAGAACCCTATTTCCTTTGGTCTTAAACTGTATGGAATAATTCATTCTTTTAAAAATGGTTATATTTTGTGCTGGCTCTGCAGTGGGACAATGTGAAGCAGCTGCAGCAAATGGCAAACTTGGGGCACATTAACACTATGGGAGGCAACGAGCTGTGATATATGAGGCACAGATGAATTTAGGAAAACAGAAACATAGGGGAAAGATTTATACCAAATCAGAGACTTGATCCATCTAGCTTAGCTTTGCAAAGACTGACTGGCAGCATCTTGGACGGAAGTCTCTCCCAGCCCTTTCTGGATTTGCTGGAAATTGAAACTTGGGGTTTTCTGCATGGGCCGTCTTCTCTTCTCTTTAGCAATAACAAGTAAGTTCTTTTTGAAGAAAACTTGCAGGAAAGTTTTGCTTTAACAAGCCCCGCAGAAACAAACAGGAGCTCCACAAAGCACTCCTGTTTTATTGAACTAAAATCTATTCCGATTGTGCTGAAAATGGAGGTTGTTGTTGTTGTTATTATTATTATTATTATTATTATTATTATTATTATCAGCAGCATTATCATTAGTCAACCTGCCCTTCATCTGAAGAACCCAGGACGCATAACAGCAATTCTACAACATAGGGAGACCCATGACTTTTAAATATGACTATAAGGTACAAATCTAAATGTATGCTTATGTTACAGGTAGGTAGCCGTGTTGGTCTGAGTCGAAACAAAATAATAATAAAAAATTATTCAGTAGCACCTTAAAGACCAACTAAGTTATGTGTGTGAATAAGTAAATTACAGGGATATTTCCCTTTCCTCTCCTTGCCCTGTGTTCCAGATTGTTTTTCCCCCCATTATGTGTTACTTCAATAATTCATAAAGATTTCATGATTTACAAATTCACAGGCAAGTGTGTTTGTGTATGTGTGTGTACAACACAACCTCTTCCAAATCACTATCATCCTACAAAACACAATTCCCTAAACATAGCTTTAAAACAGCAGAACCCAAAGCCGCTATCAAATCTGAGGCCAAAATCCTGTTTTTCAGCAGCACATCAGATCCCAGCAAAGGCTGGGATGTAAAATACTGGCATTTGCAGCTGCCATTTGGGCACTCATCATTCCAGAGCTCATAAACGTCCATCTGAGGAATGAGTGACTGCAGGGACGAAATGGAGGAGAAACAAGGGCATGATGCTGTCAGTTCATCTGTCAGAAAGAAAACTGGACCTTCCCCTTATGCAACTCCTGAAGTGTCATTGTTACAATGAAAACCTTTGGCTGGCAATTTAATCGTGGGGGGAAATATATATAGATCACCCATGTGGAGTGATTAACAAAAGAGTTGGCTGGATCCCTAGACCCAAAGTGCAGGGCTAAACACACTCTCCAGCAAGAGAGAGCCCCCAGAGGCAGAGTTTTAAAACACAGATCATGAAGCACATTAAGTGTATGAAGCGTGAGGAATATAGGCTGTTAGACCTTTTAAATATCTCATCCTGAGTTGCTTGTACTGCTCTCCAATTCTATCCCTCTTGCAAAAAACAGACCACACCATCAGTAATTTTAAATGCTTTACTTACAAACTCCAAAGGTCATGTTCATGTGTTATTCCATGCAGCAGCACGAAGCACACAGGTAGAAAGTATTGGGATTACAAAATACAGAAACAGCTATAAGCACACAGTCTGAGCTTGTAGCAGACAAGCTCCAGCACCTCCTATCTCAGTGAATTCACATGGTGAAAGAGAATGAAATAAGAAGGGAACTTAACTTCCTTCCTTCCAAGTGAGGGGTGTGACCTAGTTGAGTCTAGGAATGCAGTGAGGTGCTCTTAACCTTTCATGCATTGAGTTGCCCTATGCTTGTTAGTTATATTTGACTGCAATTTGCCTCATTAATTTGGTGCCTTCAGCACAAATTCAGCATTGGCAAACCTGAAATAAAAGGCACACACCACTTCATGACAACCTCCGCACCAGCTGACTCCTGTGCCACCACTCTAGGGGGATGACTCTACGATTAGGACTAGTGAGGTGACCACCTCAGGCAGTAGATTCTGGAGAGGAGGAGGTGCATCAGGCCCCCGGCCATTCATCCTGAGCTCCCCAGACCTTCTATTGGAGGACAAAGCTCTTGTGTGCCACACAGTTTTCTCTGCACGCCTTAAGCTAGCCTGTTCTCCCCTTGAGGTGCAGTGGCAGAAACTGTCTCATTGCCAGGCTGAGCTTCCAATCCAGTCAGTTCTGTATGTGGAATGGAGGGAAGCAAACTGCCTTGGGCCGCTTCTTTAAACCCACAGGAAAAAAAGCACAAAGTCCTCTAAAACACACAAAGGACCTCCAAGTGTGCAAGAAGACTCCCTGCTCAAGACAGTCACCCTGCTGAAGGGTGATGAGGACACTCTCCAGAGCAGCTGAGGATCTAACAAGTTTTCACTTTCTTACAGAACACCGCCAGAAGAGGGCTACAATAAGTGACTTATTCATGCCTATCCACTCAGAATGCATTTTTTGTTTTGTTTTGTTGGTAGAGGAAGGGGGAATCAAAGTTATTTTGCTTTCAGCCTCTCTCTTTCCAAGCAGCCACATCTAGAGAGAAGCCAGGTAGCTTGATGATAATAAGGCTTGCTAAGTCTTTGTCTTGCAGCATCCAAGAGAGCCTCTCTAATGGCCTTTGGGTACTTCTTGCTTCTAGTGACTTCCTCATCCAGATTAGGAGGGCAGAGTCATCCCCCTAAAGTGTCACCCCCAAAATAAAACATAAATAGCCCGGTAGGTTCTTGTAAGTTTGCATCTCAGGGTTTTTTGTTTTGATTTTTTTGTCAAGGTAGCAGCTGCTCTTGCCAGTGGGGAATGCTTGATTATAATTATCCATTAAAGAAGTCAATAAATCAAATTGAATCAAGCAAACATACATCACATTCAGTCCTATACTGGATTTCTCTCCCCTGCTAGACACTTCAAAAAAATCTTTATTAAGACTGCATGCTTTTGTGACTACAGTCATACCTTGGGTTAAGTACACTTCAGGTTAAGTACGCTTCAGTTTAAGTACTCCATGGACCCGCCTGGAACAGATTTATCCACTTTCCATTACTTTCAATGGGAAAGTTCACTTCAGGTTAAGTACGCTTCAGGTTAAGTACGGACTTCCAGAACCAATTAAGTACTTAACCTGAGGTACCACTGTAGGAGTGAAGGAAGCTGTCTTGTATTGAGTCAGAGCTGTATTGTCTACACCAGGGGTTGGCAAGATTTACCTTGCCTGGGCCGGTTCACTCCAGCGGAGTTTCCCTCGTGGGCCAGATTGAGTGTGAGCGTGAGTGTGCGTGCCTCCGATTTCTGGCATCTGCATCTGTACAGACACAATATCCAGCACTTGTGCATTTGCAGACATGACTTTCGGCGCCACGGAAGCGAGTCCCTGCGCCGTGCTGCACCGGTTTAGTGCAGCGCATGGGGACTCACCGAGTGGGTGGCTTGGTTCGTGGGCAGCTCATGGACCAGTTAAACAACCCCCGTGTGCTGCTTGTGGCCCATGGGCCTTAGGTTGCCTACCCCTGTTCTACACTAACAGATCACAAGTCTAAAGGGTTTCAGACAAGTGTCTCTGCCAGCCCAGATGCTGGGGATTGAACATGGATCCTTCTGCATTCAAAGCACATGAACTGCCACTGACATACAGCCCTTTCCCAGATAAATCAGCAGATGCTTTAGTAGACTGGGGTGTGTTGTGA
Organism: Zootoca vivipara; assembly: GCF_963506605.1. NCBI lineage: Eukaryota > Metazoa > Chordata > Lepidosauria > Squamata > Lacertidae > Zootoca > Zootoca vivipara. Next base: position 7,491,973 of record NC_083284.1, on the reverse strand, counting down.
GTTCTGTGGAGATGATGCACAGAGGATGGCTGGATGGCCAGAAGATACATTATTTTTAATATTATTATTTATTAAATTTGCATTCTGCCCTTCATCCATAGACCTCAGGGTGGTCCACAGAATAAAATACAAGACAAAAACACAAAATACGTAACAAAAACAAGAACAAGAACAAAACAAACAAACAAAAACCAATAACCCTCCTCCCCGCCATAGGAGGAATTTGGGAAATATAGGAGGCCAACCTAGGGAAAGGTCCTAGCAGATTGTGGGATGAGAACTTGAGATCTGGATTCAGGGTAATGATGTAGTGGCATTTCAGGGCAGCACCCTACTTATGTGATATCAGACACCCCAAGAAGTATGTCAACAATTGTGGGGTGCCTCTGGTGTCGTCCCCTGTCATGGAAGAGCCTCCTCATGAGATGTGCCTGACAGCGAGTCAGCTATGTCTCCCAAAGCATATTATTATTATTATTATTATTATTATTATTATTATTATTATTAACCACTTTTCACCCTAAGGTCCCAGGGTGGGTTACAAGGACCACCCCATTGATAATATAGTGTTCCATCATAGTCTTCCACTGGGAAGTGTGATGCAACTGGGGAACAGGGCAGCAATTCAGAAAAGTCAGCACTGCAATTAATAAGCACCAGGATTTCATGGAAGTAGCCAGGAACAGCCCAATTGTTTCATGGAACAGCCCAACTGCATGCCCTACCCACTAAGTGAGGGAGGAAACAGGAGCTTCCAGCAGCCTCACACTGACAAACATATTCAAATGAAATTGCTAAAGACACACCATCAGGTTCTAAAGAGAATCTGAACCCATCAATCTGAGAAGTGGAGAGTCAAGTTCACAAACACACACACACAAAGAACACCTCCTAGATACTCATTAGACAAAGTCCATTTGTTTGGCATTCAGGCCTCCCCACCCCAAGATCTGGCAACCATCCCTGACTGTGTCAGCATGACTGCTGGTTACAGGTAGGTAGCCGTGTTGGTCTGGATCGAAGTAAAATAAAAAAATTCCTTCAGTAGCACCTTAAAGACCAACTAAGTTTTTATTTTGGTATGAGCTTTCGTGTGCATGCACACTTCTTCAGATACCTGAAGAAGTGTGCATGCACACGAAAGCTCATACCAAAATAAAAACTTAGTTGGTCTTTAAGGTGCTACTGAAGGAATTTTTTTATTTTAGCATGACTGCTGAAAGCAATCCTTAAAAGGAACTCCAGTTCCCCCCTTGCACCTTCTTGGACAGCTTAAATGCTGATTGATAGGATGCAGAGTGTCACTCACACTTGTCTGGGATGGCAAACTGATTTGGTTTTGCTGTCATTTACTCAACCCGCTGCCTTTAGTGTTCCTTTGGCAGCAGACACAAGAATGTGAGAGTGCTTTCTTCAGAGGGAGACATAAGTTAATGAATACACCCGTGAGTCTTTCATTTTTTCTTAAAGGGGAAAATGAAAACTCAATATCTCAATGATCTCCCCTTCACTCTTTTGTTTTGCAGTTTTCTTGTACAGAGAAAAACTTTTTTAAAAAATCGCTGCAAGTCACAGGAACTGCATATCTGTATCATAAAAATCCAATTATTTGATAGGAATAAAGACTTCATAATTAAAGGAAAAGCCACTGGTAGCTCTTCTGATTGGAATCATTTTGTAAGAGGAGATAGGAGGACCTATACGTGAAACTGAATGGGCATGCAACAAGAATGCCTGAAACATTTCTTTTCTTTAAACATTTATTGGAGTTTTGCCTGCTCTCCATTCTCCTATGAAACCAAATGTTTGGGTGTGTATTTTGAGATTACTCAAAAGGTAGGGCCCATTAATGTCTGCATAGAAATCCTAAGCACATTCAGCTGAACACATTTGGGAGCCTCCCATGAACAAAAGTCTGAATTTGTGGTAGTCTAGCAATTGAGACCAATTTGAACTGTGGAATTCTGAAGGTGCTAGCTGAAAGGACGAGGGATATTGGTGTGCTTAAGTCCCAAACAGCACATAGTATAATTTAGTTGGGTATGGAAAAATAAGTAAATATTGTTTTCTCACAGTTTCACATTTTTCTGATCACACATTAAGGACATGTCCACCGCTTTCCCCTGTGAAAACCTACTGTTTACCACTGACTCGGAACAAAGACTTTTGGCTTTTCTGTGGACTGACATTTATTTCTGATTCAGCGGTGAACAGTAGGTTTTCCCAGGCAAAGCGGCAGGACAAAGGAAAAACCACTTGAACCCATGCACAGAAAGCACAAGACAACCAATTAGACCCATGCTTTCTAGGCATGGAACAAGCAGAAGTGTGGATGAGCCCTCACATTTCTACAGTAATTTTCATTTTTTTAAAAACCCTTCTTGAAAATCCATCAGCATTTTAGTGTAGATTTTCTCATAATATAATATTTATGTATACAGTGTTGACTAGCGCACACAGTCTTGCAAGTTTGTGAGCACTAGGATCAGGGGAACACCTGCCAAAAAGTTGGGTATTTTTTTTTTTTAATGAAAATAAAAATGTCCTCTCCAAGCCCACACTATTCTCTCTTCCTTAGGCTATATAAGCAATAAAGTGCTCACAATCAGGGCTGGTAATCAGCCCTGATTCTAACTATATTATGTAGCCGGGGTGTTCAGGAGAATGGGGAGGGGAGACTTTTATCAGTTTTCTCAATCCCACACATGACCAAGACACCGGCAGCATCAAATATCTTCTGAAGTTAGCATATCAAATCTCATGGGAGACTAAGTCGAGCAACGGCTCCTATCACGTCACATTGCTTGACTTACAAAGAAAAGACCAGTAAAAGGGGGGTGGGGAGAAGCAGGAGGAAGGAGAATAATACCCACTTTAATTTATATCAACACATTTACTATTTGGGTAGCCCTTAGAAAGCTCTGGCTGGAAGAAAACACTCATGAGGTTGTGCCTGAGAATGTGTGTTTACCAAAGATAAAAAGGAATATCTTGGAGCTTGCAGTTCAGTCGAATTCTAATTCAGTAACTCATCTCTGCAGCACCTTCTCCAGCTCTAACAGAAAGATCCCACTAGCATGCCCAGAAAGGAAATGACTTATTTGTGCTGTCAAAGGGGTGTCATTAGAATGCTGAAATTAATAGGGCAATTTTGACTAGTTTATTATTTTACATTCATTCAGCAACCTTCTCTAGAGGCTCAAGGCAGCTTAGAATAGTCTCGTATCCACAGACCCTACTGCTAGAACAATCCCGTTGATTATCTTCTGGCCAGCAAATGTCTGCCTGAATGAGGTTCAAGAAAATGCCTCCAGGGGAAAGATCTTAATGGAATATAAATTAATTGCTGTTCCAAACGGAGACGGACAATGTGCCTGGTTCAATTTGGTTCAGACATACCCAGGGGGTGTCCTGCAAAGGCTGCTTTCGGCACACTGCACTGATAGTGATGAGGTCCCTCTATCCAGCTCATCTTGTTCATCATGACTACATTCCTCTGAAACCAGTAGAAGCAGTCCACTCAGGATGGCCTCCTTCACACAACATGCTAGTCCAAACTATGGATTATTGGCAGGATCATGGCCACAGGGTATCAGTGGGCCACTGGGCCCATTCCTTATCTCTTCAAACCATAACTCTCCCCTCTTGACTCCACCCATTTAAATAAAAACAATTTTTACCAATAGGGAGATGGTCTGTTGTCAAAGGAAAAGCTCAAACTTCACTATTTCACTAGTTGTTGTTTTCAGCTTTTCTATCACCAATATCAGTTAAAGGTAATTTCAACACACCTGCCTGGCAGTGAGACCCATTGAACTCATCAGGGCTTACATGTGATTGCAGTGTATAACTTAAGAGATACATGCACAGAAAAAGCACGTGCCCAAAGTGAAAAAAACATAGTAAATTTTACCCCCTCCCCTTGAAATTTGGTATTTTGATGTTTCAGCAAGGGAGAAAAATTATGTGTTGAATAATAATAATAATAATAATAATAATAATAATAATACCCTGTTCATCTAGCTGGGGTTCCCCAGCCACTCTGGGCGGCTTCCAACAGAATATTAAAATACAATAATCTATTAAACATTAAAAGCTTCCCTACATCTGAACCTTGAAGACTATCAGATTGGATTAACAAATAAACTTGCTAAAACTCCAAAGCCTGTGAGCATTTTCTGAAGTCCTTTCACATGCTACTAGAACCACTCTCTTCATCTCTGAACTTCTTCAGTCAGGCAACTGCTCAGTCAGGACGACGATCAGGAACAAAGCCGACAATTAGTAACTTGATTTTGTAGTTCATTATATACAGCAGTAAACTCACAAGCTATATACAAGTTACTATATACAGACACGAACTTCATCACTCTCCAAGTACTCTAGACTACTCCTAACTAGTCAAACAATGTCATAGGTCATACTGCCTATATGAAAGACCTCAGCCAATCACCAAGCTGTTACTAGGTCCTCTTATCTCCAGGCAAATTTCTCCCGTGCTCTGTCTCCCTAGCCTGTAGTCAAAAGACTAACTGCTCACTTGCCAAGCTGCATGTAGACTATCAACTCCAACAAAACCTCCTCATGGTATCAACATGTCTAGAGAACTGTATGTCTGGCAGTGCAACTCCCGCAAACACAATAAAACCCCAAGTTAGCTATATCCTGCTGATCCTTATTATTTCCCCTACACATTGATGAGGTTGTTATCTAGTCACAAGGAGCACAGACCTACCTACCTTCTTACCTGTCCCTCCTCTGTCTCTCATGCACATCTAATGACCTACGTTTGACTATCTCCCTCTCCCACACATGCAGATCCATCTACCACTCCCCTCCTTTTCTATCTCTCTCTCATACACAAGGTCAGGCTGAGATCTAATGTAGCCTCAGTAGTGATGGCTAGGTACTCTTCCCATGCTCTGACAGATTCTTCTTTGAATAGTTCCTATACAGTGGTGCCTCGCTAGACGAATTTAATTCGTTCCACGGGTCAATTCTTATAACGGAAAATTTGTCTAGTGAATCCCATAGGAATGCATTGAATTTTTAAAATTATTTTTTGCCCATAGGAATGCATTAATTGAATTTCAATGCATTCCTATGGGAAACCGTGATTCGCTAGATGAATTTTTCGTAAAAACGAATTCGTCTAGTGAGGCAACCTCCACTCGAAAAATCCTTCCGTTAAGCGAAAATTTCATATTATAGGGTGTTCGTTAAGCGAGGCACCACTGTATTTGGAAACTTAAACTTGGCATGAAGCTTGGTAGGGCTCATCCATGCTGCCTTCTGTCCGGTGATTTCAATGTTTTTCTTTCATCCCACCGCTTTCCCCAGGGAAACTCGCCATTTACAGCTAAATTAGAGCAAATGTCAACCCACAGAAAACATTTGTTCTGATTCAGCAGTAAACCGTAATTTTTCCCAGGGAAAGTGGTGGCGGCGGCGAATAAAAATGTCTGGAATTTGTGGCTAGAAATAATGGGAAAAACTTGTGCTTTCTGGGCAGTGGTCTGTGCTTTAAAGAGTCGTGTCCAAACAGAGGTGGTTTCTTTCTTTCTTTGTTTGACCCAGTCCTTTCCCCCCGCTGAATCAGAACAAATGAGAATTCAGGTTTTTCTGTGGATTAATATCCTGGGTAAATATCCTACTGTGGATAAGGGTTATTGTCAGGGCAAAGTTGCTGGGGCAAAGAGAGCAGAGGAATGTTATCAACTTCCCCCGTCTTGAGAATGTCTGCCAAATTCCTTTTGATTTGGAAGGATGTTGCTGCTGGTCACGCTTACTGGTGCCACAAGAACATGTTGTCTCCCGGGGAGAAGCTCAAGCTTGCAGCCACCTTGCTCCTCCCCAGTCCTTTTCTTTTTACTGCCTTGCCACACTGAGCTAAACCAAGGTTTGAGCATCATTCAGGCAGACATTTGCTGGCCAGAAGATAATCAAGGAGATTGTTCTAGCAGTGTTTTTGTGGATATGAGACTATTCCCAGCTGCCTTGAGCCTTTGGAACAGGGTGTTGTTATAAGAATTTTGAGGTCATATATATATATATAATAATTGTTCATAAAACATGTACATGAATGTACAGAAACATGTCTGAAGCAGCACAGGAAAACAGGCCTGACTGACACCATTTTGACTCTCTCTGACCAGGTGTTCCTCTGCAAGGAAGAAGGGGGGTGGGGGGAACCTTCTCATTGTCTCAGGAATTAAAGTGATAATCCCTGGCATCCTGATACCTGACTGCCAGACAAAAGGGTGTGATTAACTTGGCTGGGAAACAGGGAAATGTAAATATCTCTCAATTTTGTTGATTAGGTTCTGGGGGCAGGGGGCAGGGTCCAGGGTGCTCAGATTACTGCCACCAGACCTCCCCTTTCATGATGTACCTATGATGAATCTAGGGAGGGGGGGTCTTGGGCTACACCCCTTCTGTGACATATGGATGATGCTTCTGGGGGGTGGGCTGAAACCAATTTCAAATCTCTTTTTAAGGGCAAGACATCTTTGTTTGGGGTTCCTTCCTTGTTCTCCTGTGTGAGAGGAAGGACCCTGTTGCAACAGCAAAAATAAAAGTGCCTTGCTTCGCACGTCCTGGTTTGGTCTCTGTTATTTGGTGGGCAGGAGACGCTTAAACTTTGTCTGCTTGCCAGGATACCTGGACTCTTCCTGGGTCAAGGATCCACTTAATTCTAGGGCCGTGTAGCTCTGCAAAATTTTTACAACAGTTTGGCGACCACTTCGGGGACCCAGTTTTGCCTTGAGCTCCGGGTTCACTGAGGAAGGGGAGCCCAGCGCGCCCTTGCCTCTTTTGCAGGGGGGTAAACCAACCTCAGGACCCGAGGCACTTGGTAGTAATTGAGAGTCCAAGCGGGACCCCCAGGACGAAGCAACGTTTAAAGGGACAAGGCTGTTTTTTTTTAGGAACCAGTTGGAAGCTGGAGACAACGGGATTCGACTGAAAGGATCGGTCGTGAGTATTAAAAGGGGACACCTTGGGTGAGCTAAGAACCACAGCAACTAAAAATCTATTTCTCCACTTGGACTATCCTTTTCTACTCTCCTCTTTGGACCTTAGTTGCAGCAAGGCTGCCAGGCACAGTTACAGAGTAGAACTGAGGTCCCGGGCAACAGTCTTTACGTTAAACGCAGAGCTTAGAAAGACTGTCCCAGCTCCCTTCTGCCAAACTGAGCAGAAGTCTGAGCAAACTGTCGCTTTTCTACCAATCTGGGAATCTGGCTATCCCAGCTCTGTTTCCTATTCCTCTGCTCTTAATCTTCGGGTGAAGCCGCCCCTAGACACCCCCGATCCCCACCGGGAAGTGACGGGGTTGTTCTAGATCGCAAGGTCACCCGTTCTTTTCAAAAAACCTTCCTTCCAAGGCTAACCACCCGGCATTGCGTGGGCAAGCGTCCAGGGCAGGTAGTCTTTCTATTAGATTGTAAGAGGCAGGAAGTTGCTGTGGAACCCTCAGGCAATTGATGACCAGTGGGAGGGTTCCAATAGGGTTTTAGCTGCACCAGGCCGCCTAGTAGTTAGTGCACGCGAACGGCAGGCAGGAACACCACTAGGACGTGGGGGTGAGTCATAGACTCGGGAAGTTAAGAGTGTCCAGGAACAGGGTCGGGGACCCAGAACTGCAGTATAAAAAGACAGAAGTAAAATGGGTGCAACCCACTCTAAGGAATTCCTTTCCCAGACTCCCAACCGAGGCAAAGCACAACTGAGGCTTTGCTCCGGTAAGGACTTTGAGGATGAAAGTCCACTCCAATTCGTTCTCTTAAATTGGCATGAAATCCCCGGGGCGGACAAGCTTGAAGGGAACCAATTGCAAAAACTTTGTAAGAAAAAAACATAGGGTCCGATTTACTATGGACCACCCAGATGAGGGGAAATGGCTACCAGGAGGTTCCTTTAACATACAGTGAATCTCCGCTTTAAAATTAACCCTGGTGAACTCTGAATGGGAAAAGTTTTGTGAGGAATCCTGCAAAGTATGTTATGGTATAAAATTATATATGTTTGCATGTTACATGTTGTCTGTGTTGTCTGTTACGTGTATGTGCGTCTGTTCCTTGTGTCTGCTATAGATAGTTGTTTCCTTTAAAGTAAATGAGAGATATAATCCAGGTTTAGGAAATTAGGGGTTTGTGTTTAAAATTTGGCCATGACACCCACAGACTGCCTTTTTTAAAGCATGCATAGTTTAAAATAATATAAAAATTAAGGCAAGCTTGCTTAAATAATCTTATGTAAGGGCTTGATCAACCCAAAAACATGGCAAATATTTAAAAGAGTGGAGGTAGTGTGTAAAGGTTTGTTTTAAAGAGGCTGTAGAAGGCCATTGTTTCCTCTCCAAAAGTAAAAAGAGGGGGCAGGATGAAGGAAAATAACGAGCTGTAAGTTTAAAAATGCTTGCTCAATGCTTTGAAAATATTTTAAACTTGAAAATGTTCATAAACTCCAGCTATAAGTGGATAAGAGATGTACTCAAGGTTTAGAATGTTATGGGGTGTGTTTAAATTGGCTACAACATCCATAGACTGCCTTCTTAAGTGTGCATAGTTAAAACTGCCAACTTGTTTAAATTTCTAGTATAGAAACAATGTTGAACCGATCAATCTTAAACATTATAAATATGAGAATGAGGTGTGCAAATGTTTGTTATTGAGAGAGGCTCCAAAGGGGAGTCTTTCTCCAAGTGACTAGATGAATATTGACTAAAGGAAAATTGAACAGCTATTCCAATAAAGGTGATTTGTTTGTCAAAGGTAGAGCTTCCATAGCCAGGAATTGTCTATCTGAGTCTAGTTTTAACTTCAATTGTGTTGGACAGAAGGGTTATTGTTGGGCTCCTAATATCAGTCTCTTAAGAAAAAAACAACTCATCTGCTCAAGGGTTCTGTATAAAGTTGGTATTTTCATTCAAATCTTGTGAATCCTGTATCTTAGAGGGTTAGACTAAATGACCTCAGGGTCCCTTCTAACCCCCATTTTAGAGCTATGTGAAAGGCAATGTGTCTGATGTGGTGATGGGTTGAAATTCAGCCCAGCTCTGCTTTCTGGCAAGGAAAGATTATTGGTTTTCAGAGTTGGAACAAGAGTGTAATTGTTTTTTTTTATGGAGTGATTATATAAGTTTTTATCACGTTGTCTATTAAGGTTTAAAGTTTAAGCACATATGAAAGTCTTGAACATTTCCCAATCTTTATCCAATCTTAAGGTTTGCTAAAGGCTTCTATATAACGTTGGTACTTTTAATCTTCCCCTTCCTTATTTTTCCCTTAGTACACACATGTGCTTCCGTGATAGGGCATAGCCTGTGTTTCCTTCCCAGTCAGGCGTCTGTACTCAAATGTATGTGTATCCTAAGGGCAGTGATAGTGTTGAGATCCCCATATTTCAGAAGGGGGGGACTAGATTACTCAAGATCCCTTCCAACCCTTTCCAAACTTAGAAAAAGGAGGGAGAGAAAATGTGTTTGTAAGCACTGAAAAGTGAGTTTAAACCCTGGTGGTATAGTGAAATGGCCTGAATTCAGTCAAGCATTACTCTTTGGTGGAGAAGGATGGAAAGATAGATTTTTAAAGTTTGGCATGAAGAGTTTGAGGTGCCATTCAGAAAGAGGTAGAGATGGTATATCATGCATTGAAAATGAATGTCTGGTGTTATTTTTTCCACCATATTGTCAGCTATTTTTTTTAACTGCAAAACTCCAGCCAACAGTTCAAGTAAATAAAGGGCCAGAAAATTTTGTCTGGAATTGGTAAGGCTGAAAATCAATGAGAATGCAAAGGATTTTATGAATTCTGGCTCTATGGCCATATTACCCATAGATAAAGGGGCAGAGAATTTAGTCTGCCATGGCTGTAATAAATTAATTAAAAACAAACAAACAAACGAAAACATTTGCAATTACGAATTCACCCCGAACCCTGTAGATAAAGGGGGCAAATCAAGATTTATTTTGCCTGGGGTATGAGGTGTTTATTTGGTGACTTCATTAGGACTTTAATCTGACCCAACTTTTATTGCAGCTTCCAAGTTAGTTTAAGGTTTATAAGCCTGCTTCTTAAGCAGCAAGAAACAAGAAACAATGTATCAAATTGTATTAGGACTCCAAACAAGGAAAAAGAATTTAAACTGGCTCTGAAAAAAAAAACACTGCTATGTTTCTATCTTTTGTTTGAAATCTAACCCTACTTTAAAATCTACTCTTTCCCCTTCCCTTCCTTTATTCAGATGGTAATGTTGTCAAGAGGTACAGCACTTTAAAAAAAAAAAAAAAAAGGGTATAATAGACTGCCGAATCATGAACTCTGTACATGCACAGAGGCTATGTCAGCTTGAAGAGGAAAATAGAGGAGAAAAAGGAGGTTTAAACTAAGGGGCGAAAAGGTTATAATCTGCTCATGAAATATTATTCAAATTTCTTAATGTAAAGCTTTGAACCACTGAGGGAAAACAACCTCATGTATGTTACTGGTCCATCAAAGTTAAATGGTTGCCAAGTTTCAAAATCTTAACATGCCAGATTCTTTCCACAGGTATAAATAGCAGAGTACTACTATAAGTCTGTCTCTTGAGTAGTTTATAAATTAATTAAGAGGTTCAAGGTTATGCTTTGCACATGAAACTTAAATTTAAATTTCTTTATGTAAAAATAAATAAATAGATAAAGAACCATTGAGAACCATCAACTGTTTAGAAGCTGCCAATTCCAGTTCAACATGCAAAACTCTGTACATTTTAGGAACATTTCCTGACTGATTTTCACATGAAATAATTTTCCCTTTCCAGCAGGATACTGAGATTCAGTGTGCAGAGAAATTCTTTCAGAACCTTAATGCAAAATTATCTCCCAATGGGGGGGGGGACGCCACCTAAACAAGCCCCCTCCACACTTGGAAATTCATAGAAAATTGCTGTCTACCAGTTGACAGACTATGCAAACAAAAGGCTCCATTTCTTTCCTAGCAGGTACTCAGGATGGATACTTATCTCTCATTTGCATTTCACCCCGAAGCATTACCCTATGTTAATATAACCCTCCCTTTTCTAATGTAGCAATGATTGAGTGTTTTGCCAATTTTTTTCTTCCACAGCACAAAAAAAAAAAAGAAAGAAAAAGTGAGGAGTGAGGAGATACAAACAGTAATTTCATTTCTCTTTGGCGCTTCTCTTTAGCTTATAAATAATCTGCTTCCATTTATTAAATCAGTTTTTCCATTATGTCTATGAAATTATTCTAACAATAACCAGGTATTGTTTTGTGACTGTATTTTGTCAGGTAGTCTTGCCTGAGTATTTCTTATTATGATGAATTTCAAAGCTTTTTCCGTTATTTTACCATTTTCCCATCTTAATTGGATATTTCACCTTCAGATCTTTAAGGTTCCTCTCCAATTTATAATGTCTTTGTATTATTTAATGATAATTCTTTTTTTAAAAAAAATCTGATATCTTTGTGTCAAGTCCAATTTCATTTGAAAAATTGTTGTGTGAGTGGTAATCTAAATTTTATTTTATTTTTGTATCTTTTTTTTGGTATTTCTACTTTTTCTTTCTGTACATACAAATGTAGCATCTAACTCATTCTTTCCTGTAAATAATAATAATAATATTAATCCCTTTCAAACAAGATACGTGAACCTCAAAGAGAATTCAGAACCACATAAGGAAAATGTTAATAACTTATCGATTGTGTCCTAATTAACAAAATTTTTGTCCTTTGTTTCCTCCACAGCCAAACTAGGTGAAGTAAATTAAACTGACTGAGCAGACAATAACAGCAGTAATTAAATATGAATGATAATAATAATATTTAGATGAATAAAATGCTTAACTATGATCTTATATTCTTTGCAGCTTCCCAAGAAGAAATTTCTAGAATATTCTCCCCTTTCTTGACTTTATCATTATTATACTATTTATTATTATTATTTTTTAACTAATTATATCTTCAGACCCCAACCCCCTGCAGGCCTATTTTCAAAAGGATGTTTTACAGGAAACCAAATTGACATTTTATCTCTTTGATCACAACCTAAGAAGGAGGACCTAGAAAGCTATAACGTTTCAGCAAGGTTTAGAAGTGCTGGCATAGAAGTACTGTTAACTTCCTCCCAGTGACTCGAAGGCAGACAAGAAAACCCCCTTGTTGGAGATACATGCAAAAGCAGCAAGAATTATCTCAAGTTCACCTGATTGCCTCAAGATATACAAGTGGCGTATAATTAATAATTTGAAGGTTTTGTGCATTATGTGTTATATAGGAACACTGAAATGTGTCAAATGACTTTGGGACAAAGGGGGAAAGTGAATTGCAAGGACATTCTCTCTCCTTGACCTCAAGACTCTGTGCCCTAGGATTTAAAAGCAGCCGGAATTGTCTCAAGATCATGATGGCCTCAAGACATACAACTGATATATGATTATGTTTTATGTTGTGTGATATTCGACAGAAACATTGAACTATGTCTGACAGTATGTTATTTCCACAAGGAGGGGGGGTGAACCAATTTTGTGTTTAATTGTTTTTTTATGTTTAATGTATAGTGTCCCAATGATTTTTTTTGTATTATTGTATGCCTTTTAAAGGATCAGGATATTGCATAGTCCAGTATTTAGATTAGATCAACTTATGACCATGTTTTCTTGTCCCACCTGGCACTCTGCAGTGTGCCAACCTTCTCTACACATTTTTTAAAATTGTTTTTACTCATTTTACCAAGAATAAGCTCCAAGATCCATGAAACACCAGATAATTGAAGGTATTTATGTCTTGATTTAACAGGAATGATCCCTTTTAGAGTTAAATTTGACTAATTTGGACATGTTTTATGGGGCTGTATAAATTCTAATTGGGTCAGTTCTAATTGGGCAAGTGTATCCAAGGTGCAAGTAGCTTTCTTCCTTTAAGAGCAACTGGGCAACTCCCTACAGTGCAAGGCCAGAGCCTATAATAAAGGCCCATAGGAAGCCCAAGGCAAAGGCATCTCTCTCATGACATGTCCAAACCTGTGGCAGCTATGGGGGGTGCCAGGCGACATGGTCAATATGAAAGCCCTAAGGGGATTCACCAGGGATTGTTGCTGTTGTGCCACGATGGAGGTGTGCAACCAGAGGAGAGCTAGCTTTTGACACCTGAAGAACACACAAAAGGGTAAACAAACAAACTGCACTTTCCAGTCAATATTGGTGGACCATCCTGTTAAATGAAATACGTAGACCATTTTTGAGAAATGCTTCTCCCAAAGTACTAAAACAACACATCTGGTTATTCTTTTGTGGGGCAACAATTTTTAAGAAAAATTATAGCCCCAAATGGGGGATATTGTTATAAGAATTTTGAGGTCATATATATATATATAATAATTGTTCATAAAACATGTACATGAATGTACAGAAACATGTCTGAAGCAGCACAGGAAAACAGGCCTGACTGACACCATTTTGACTCTCTCTGACCAGGTGTTCCTCTGCAAGGAAGAAGGGGGGTGGGGGGAACCTTCTCATTGTCTCAGGAATTAAAGTGATAATCCCTGGCATCCTGATACCTGACTGCCAGACAAAAGGGTGTGATTAACTTGGCTGGGAAACAGGGAAATGTAAATATCTCTCAATTTTGTTGATTAGGTTCTGGGGGCAGGGGGCAGGGTCCAGGGTGCTCAGATTACTGCCACCAGACCTCCCCTTTCATGATGTACCTATGATGAATCTAGGGAGGGGGGGTCTTGGGCTACACCCCTTCTGTGACATATGGATGATGCTTCTGGGGGGTGGGCTGAAACCAATTTCAAATCTCTTTTTAAGGGCAAGACATCTTTGTTTGGGGTTCCTTCCTTGTTCTCCTGTGTGAGAGGAAGGACCCTGTTGCAACAGCAAAAATAAAAGTGCCTTGCTTCGCACGTCCTGGTTTGGTCTCTGTTATTTGGTGGGCAGGAGACGCTTAAACTTTGTCTGCTTGCCAGGATACCTGGACTCTTCCTGGGTCAAGGATCCACTTAATTCTAGGGCCGTGTAGCTCTGCAAAATTTTTACAACAGTGTCAAAAATACAAAAATAATAAACTAGTCAAAGTTGCCTTATTAATTCCAGCATTCTAATGGCACCCTTTTGACAGCACAAAATAAGCCATTTCCTTTGTGGGTATGCCAGTGAGATCTTTCTTCCTGTGTTGTGCAAACCAGACCAGTGATCATTCCCAAAAGCTAATTTTAGCCGTACTGGAGCCAAGGAGCACAGCAGTTTCAAATCACCATGATCATCATTATCATTCTAGATTACTCAAATGGATTGGTTTTAGTCTCTCATTTCCTAATCCTACCATTACCAATAGGGCATGGTGGTGGAACAGCTTGCTTCCCAGTGAAGGGAAAGAGGAGGTCAAATTTAAAAGCTTAAGAAGTCCATCGGCAAGTAAGTTGAACCCTCTCTTCAGCTGCTCTCTCAGAGTACTTTTATCTCATTTCTGGTATTGCGACTATTGCAGAACTGAAATGCTCGCCATCATTCAGTAATTTTCTGGGAGTGTGTTTGTGTGTGATCTCTCATCTCAGGCTAGGTTGAGCTTTCCCTTTTGGTGGGGGCAGCAGCAATCTTCTCAAGATCTACTCTTGCCTTCCAAAAGCACACACCCCTGCCCCCATCCTGTTAACATTGCACAGACAGAGGAGTGGGGAATATGGCTACCAGCCTACAGCCACCAAGAGGATTGTTGCCACTATCTCTGTGCAGCAATGGGGTAAAAAAATGGAAAAGAGCAAGTGACTTTACACATGCATTGAGCCCTCAAGTCCCAGCTAATTTGTGCTTAACATTTTTCTTCAGGAAATGTTTGTGGGTGGTGACACTGCTTGGGTGTTGGTGGTGGTAGGTCTTCAAATCAGGTAGATGAGAAATAAGCAGGGGTTCCCAACCTGTGGTCTGTGGGCCACTAGTGGTCCACACACTTCAGCCAGGTGATCTGAGGTGTTTCCATGAAAAACAGCAAGAGCAGCCACCACGAACAGGATGCAGCACAATAAATATTCAGGTTGTGTTTTAATTGTATTTTTGTTTGTTTTCTTTAAAACAATTTGCAATTTTTTTGCAATAAAAATGCAATTAAAAATCATTCAGCATCTATCACAGCACATTGCAATTGCTACAACAGGCAAGGGGGGATCATTATGGGGTCTGCCAAGACCCTCAACAATTTTCAAGTGGTCTGGGGCGGGAGCAGGAACCACTGGATTAGAGCATTCAAAAATTAGGTTCGTACATCCAGTTGTGTTTTACACATACGAGGGCCATAGAACAGCTACAATTATGCTAGGTTTAGGAAAGCAAATACAATTCCAGACAACTGAGAAAGATCTCCAAAACTAAGAAGCACATTTTTTAAACAATTCTAAACGTTAAAAACTCAGCTGTGTTAAATGACTGGGGACATTGACTCCCTGCTTATTTTCTGAGGGGCGGGGGAGGTATATCGAAATGCACTTAAAAGTATTTAAACACATCTGTGCTTGCCATGTTCCATATATCTGTGTATTATGTTCTACATTTCCTCACTAAACATTTTTTTGGGGGGAGGCAGAGACTCTGAGGCTCCAGAAAGAATATGAGTGGACTACAAATACTCTGCATTTGCTCTCTCTCCACAGGGTGTCTGCATGGTTCCCAGCTATCAAGGTGGGACACAAGTGCCTGTATTGATTGCATAAATGAGAGGCATTTGATTTTTACACAGCACATAGCTGTAATCTTGCATCAGTTAATTTTAAAAAGAAAATCGTTTTCCCCCAATCAATTTCTTGTATAAAATATGGACATGTGCAGAAGGAAGTTGATTTGTGAACCGCATTTCGAACACAGGCACAACAGTTTGTTATAGAGGGAAGTTAATATAATAAATTGTTATTTGGTCAGTCCTATCGCAATCTAAGAACAATTTTTCAGCATCATATTTCTTTTCTTTTCAGAGTCCCTACATTCAACTTATAAATTAGAGGAATTTTCCGGAGCTTTTCAGGGGAGAGAAACATCATGTTGTCAGCCTTTCTGATAATGTGGGGAAGCATTGGAAGCTGAGCATATCTTGCTCTTCAGAAACTTCCATGCCCTCCAGTATTAATAGCCACCCACTCAGCAAAATGTTAAGTAAACATTAATTCAGAATATTATTTAAATACTAATCTATAGATGCTTTGACCCTGGTAATTGCAATATTCAGCAATTTACATTTTGTATTATCTCAGTACCCTCCACCCTCCCCATTGATTCATGTTAGTCTAAGAACCTCCCATGCTCTTCACTGTTACCACCATTAATACATTCATTTTAAGTGTGAAATTTGTTCTTCGGTCCTTATTTTCAAGCTGAAAGCACAGAACCAGTACTTGGCTGAACAAATCAAACAGAGTAATAGGTCTGAGACTCGTCTAGTGCTTTTCCTCCAGATGAGAATTTGTGGGATGAGGAACATCAAGGAAATTGCATGAGAAATATCACTTCTTAAAGCTGCAAAGGACTCACATGTTGCCTACCAGAGCATATTAATTTGATACCCATGTAAATTGCTTAGTAAAAGAAAATGTATCTCAGAGATTTATTTGGTGGTGGAAGTGGGAGTGGGGTTCATAGGGTAGTGGCATAGAGATCGAAAATTTTCAGGTAGAAGAAAGAATATTACACTTTTTGCCTGTATGGCTACCACTCTTACTTTCAGTTGTAGTTGTTATGTCCTTCATTACCTAAAAGCATGAAAGGCAGTAATGGGCTCATTTCTCACATTTATTGCATATCTGGTTCTACAAACTCTATTGAGTAGCTTTGAAATCATCATCATCATCCATGCTAACTGAGAAGCCATGCTAGGCACCTGTTACAATATTTGATTTGGTAATGTTGGAAGCAAAGGGGGAACTTAAAAGACCTGGTTTCAAATATGTGTGTCCCTCTGTAGGTATATACCGGTATTATTAATCACAAAATCTACAAGAACACAAATGAGACTTAAGTCAACATGGTGACATGCGCTGGAATGTTGTATGTTAGCATAAATCCATCTCTTCACACACAAAATAAAATTCTTTTAAGCTAGTTGATAGATGGATGGCACTACACACCAATTAAACTTGTGCACACAGCAAGTAGTCAGTGACAGAAATGCCAGAGAGGCTGTAAACAAAAGGGATCTTATCTCCACCTTTGGTGGAACTGTCCAGGAAAGCTTTATTACATATACCAAAGCACATACCAGTGCCAGGCATCTGCTGGACAATAACTAGAGAGCTTCTTTGCTTCCTCCACAGCACCCTTGGCAAGGATCAGTGATATCCCAGAGGAGTTGTAATTCATGAGCATAGTATTAGCAGGCCAGCGTTTTCATGTCATAGTTTGAAATCAGAATCGGAACAGCTTTGTTACTTTTGGTTGTTATACACACCCACTGTTACCTCTGTATATATTCCTTAATAAAATTTAGAGGGGGAAAATGGAATCTGAGTAAAAGCTGGCCAACTGTGAAAAATGAAAATTCAGTGCTTGAGGCCAAGCCTACTCCTCACATCACATCACAGCACAGCACCTCACATAGTTTCCATGAGCTGTGCAAACTCAAGGGATTGTGTTGTCCAATTCACAGAAGAGAAAATGAAAAACCATGAGACTAAATTAATAGAAAAGGAGAGCTGCTGCACTCGAAGTCCTGCTTGTGGGATTCCCCTAGGTTGGCCACCATGAGAACACAATGCTGCAACCCATAGGCCTTTGGCCTAATCTATCAGGGCTCTTCTTACAAGAGGTAGAGATGAGAAATCACTCTCACAAGAAGCAGTGAGGGTGACTAACTCAGTTGACTTTAAGAGAGGATTAGACAACTTCACAGATAATATGGCTATCTATGAAGACTAGCCACAACAACTATGTTCTCCCTCCACTGACAGAGGCAGTATTGCCTCTCAATATGACTTGTTGGAAACCACAAGTGTGTCAAGTACTGTTGTGCTCAGATACTTCTGGTGGGCTTCTGGTGGGGATATGGTTGTCCACTGTGAAGACAGGATGCTGGATCAAATGGGTCATTGGCCTGATCCAGCAGGACCTTTCTCATGTTCTTGTGAAATATGCTGCCCAATTTACCGAAAAATGGTTTCTGATATAGTTTGATTTTTTTTTAAAAAAAAGTTAAAGCTCTCAACTTTCAACCGAAATGTTGGCTGACGGGAAGAAAGAGTAGCAGCAGCTCTGCTAAATATGATGCTATTGATTGACATGATGTATCACTGCATGAGACAAGCATTGTACTACTCATGCTGACAGTTATGTCACCTTAACTTCAAACAAAAATAAAATAAATAAACTAGCCCATTAATTATCTTCTTTTAGACATAGCTGAAGCTAACCTTAATTTTTAAAGTATTAAACAGCAGCCTTAAAGCAGTATTAGATATTATTATTATTATTATTATATTCGGGACTTTACCTTGTCACTACTTGTTATCCCAGAGTTGTTTGTGTTATATTTCTTTGGGTGAAATATTTGCCACGGCCCATTCTATGAGGCTTAGGCTGCATTCACATGTATTGCCAACTTTTCATTTAATGCTATGTGAACAGGGGGAGCAAGTTGCAGGCTCATGTGTTCCCTGTCCTAAATGACTTCTAGTCTCTTGCCAAACTGGTTTGTAATATTCACATATAAACTATGGTTTGCCCAAAACAAAAACCCGGAAGCTGTGCTAGCAAGTCTTTATGCGCAAGTGAAAGAGGGAGCAAGAGAAGATCAGGAGTCTTGTCACTCCTTGCCCTGCAAACCCAAACCCACTTATTGGAAATAAGCAAAATTCAGCTCAGTTGAGGGGGTGAGAAAACAATATTTTTTTTATTAAAAAGCATGTAACATTAAAATGATATGCTTAAAAATGACAATAAACTAAATGTGTTAAGTGCTAGCTAACAATTTAGGGAAACTGACCCCCCCCAAAAAAAACCACATCAGTTCTCCCCACCAGCACATATACTTTTTGCACACTAACCTTAAACAAACCCCTTCCTCTTTCAACTCATTGTTCAATATAGCAGAAATTTAATTCCTCATAGCACATATGATTCAGTTGTAGTTATCATGAAAACAGTTCTCAGGTCTGGCAATTTACATGTTTGTTTGTTTGTTTGTTTGGGAAAAAAAACAACTTTCCCAAGTGGATAAGTGATTCAGATATTTGGTTATGTTGGCTGAAGTAATTTGAGTGAATTCCATAAACATTAAAAGCAAGTCAAATGACATAGCAATTATCTTCTCTTTCTCAATCCCCCTCCACATTTCACACAAATGCAAACACTAGCAGCTTTTTAAAACCTTCCAATGAGCAGAAATTTAGAGATAAATTTCCACATGGTATCCCCCACCCCCACCCCCATAAGGAGCCCAACCCTCCTCTGCCCTGTGGTGTTCTGAATTTCCAGCATATACTTACTTCCAGAGATAAAACACAAATCATTTTTTCCCCATAAACGTATGGGGTGTGGGGGTGGGCATGATGTGGATTTTCTACTCAATTTTATATATTTCACTCCAAATTAGTGCCTACTACAGATCCTACACTAGGACACAGTTTGCTCCCACATTGTTTGTTTGTTTTTAAAAAGTTAAATATTGGAATTCGAATTGTTTCCATTGGTTCCATTGATAGTATGGTGAGATGTTCCAGCCAATATTTCAAGGAAGAAGAAGAAGAAGAAGAAGAAGAAGAAGAAGAAGAAGAAGAAGAAGAAGAAGAAGAAGAAGAAGAAGAAGAAGAAGAAGAAGAGTGGTTTGGATTTGATATCCTGCTTTATCACTACCCGAAGGAGTCTCAAAGTGGCTAACCATCTCCTTTCCCTTCCTCCCCCACAACAAACACTCTGTGAGGTGGGTGGGGCTGAGAAACTTCAGAGAAGTGTGACTAGCCCAAGGTCACTCAGCAGCTGCATGTGGAGCAGTGGAGATGCAAACCCAGTTCCCCAGATTATGAGTCTACCGCGCTTAACCACTACACCACACTGGCTCTCTTATGGAAGCCACACTGGCTTTCTTATGGAAGCCATAAGAAAGGGCATTACAAATGAACAGAAGGCTCGGGAACATCTCAGCCTAACAAACTAATATATGGAAATCCATCCCCTTTGCTGTCTGTGGAATGGAGGATGCCTGTTTCCTCCTTAAGAACTCTAAATACAAAGAAGGCAGCTGGTTTGCATGTGTTCACTCAACTAACTTGGCTTAAACATTACCCAGAAAACAGTCACTAAGTTTTAGGCTGCCAACACATTACACATGGAATTGTAGAGTTGGAAGGAACCACAAGAGTCATCTAGTCCAACGCAGGAATCTTTTCCCCAGTGCATCCCCTGGGCTAAGGTTGCTGGGAATTGTAGTGGATGTGCTTTAAATGTATGATGTGAACACAGCCAATGGGTCAGACAGGTAGCTTGAAGCTTGCCTAACAAAACCTGGGAAACTGTGATCTTTAAAGTCTCTTCCCTCACATACCATCAACATACATGAAAAGCTCCTTTCTCAAGGACATACACAAGCCACCTTACTAGGGGGAGGAAAGGAAAGAAGCAGAAACAGGGAGATGAGTGAAATTGATGTTTGCTGCAGTTCAGGTATCTCCCTGTTGGTGAGCTCTGTTGAGCCCTGCTTCTGATGTTAAAGAGAAGTGGAGAATCAGGAATGCAAGTCACTTCCACACTTCTGCAATCCCCAAATCTCAGGCTATACGTAAAAAAGGATACAGAGAGCCCACTAGAACTGCCAGCCTACATCAGGAAAACTGTAGTTTTAGTGGAGAAAGAGGATGAGCCAAGAAGCTTGGTAAAGGCTTGTCACTTACAGAAAATGTTGTCCCCTCTGGGTCTCCCCCCTGCCCCCTCCAATCTTTCACTGTTTAAAAATTAAGAAGAAGATCATGTATGCTTTTTAAAAGGATGAGCGGCCCATTTATAATGAACAAGGGGAGAGACTGATAGAGCGTGCACATAGTTTAAAGATAGCGGAGCACACTGACATCTAAAATCCTGCAATTGCTAATTAAATTCAACAGAGCTGTCTAGTTGCTCTGGAAATTTCATCCAAAAATAGACTTGTCCACAGCCTGAGTTGAGCTTTCCTAGCCTCACATAAAAGAATCACAGTGGCTGCTGATGGTGCTGCACCACGGCTGTTGTTTAGCCTCATTCACATAAAGTAGGATGCAAGGAGCGGTGCAGAAAGCAGTCCATCCTCATGCAGCAACTCCCTGTGGTCGTTCATTAGCAATGCAGTTGCTCAAGCATTCATTCATTTAGTACATTCTGGGTTGTTCAAGTGGGGGTGTGGGAAAGATTAAATTTTAAATATTGACTCACATCACACTCAACTCATAATACAAATTCCAGCCAGCTTTCCTCTGATTAGAGACCAGTCAAACACATAGCATGGGCAATATAAACTCTTTTATTCTGTTGCATAAACTGGCCACATAGAGCCATAGGAACCAACCCAGACCCTGCAGTCATCATCTGAGGCCCTTCTGTGCGTGCCACCCTCCACAAGAGGTCTGGAGGGTACCAACCTAAGAAAGGGCATTTTTGTGGTGGCTCGCCCGGCACCATCATTATATATATATCTAGGTGTCAAGCAAAAACATGCCTTGGTAACTAAGCCTTTGACATTTAACTATCTGTGGCCTTAGAAAAGTGATCTCTCTCTCTCTCTCTCTCTCTCTCTCTCTCTCTCTCTCACACACACACACACACACACACACACACACACACACACACACACACACATTTCCCCTCTTAGTTTTAATGTATTTATGGGGGAGGGGTATCCATCTGTTTGGTTGGTAACTTGGGTTGCTCTGGGCAAGTTAAAGCAACTAACAAATTCAATAAGTAATAATAATGATAAGTGAGATATTTTTGCAGTTGGTAACTGTCATTGCAATTGGATACAAGGAAGGAAATGGTTTCAGGAGCAACCCAGGCTTATTTGGGTTGGGGTACTGAGCTGAAACAAGTCTGTCTGTCATTCTTCCAATGAGTTCCATTGTTTGCTTTATCACACATTCTTCTGGTCTTGTGGTTTTGGGGAAGTATCTTTTTTTGCCTTGATAGCTCAAGCTGTGTTCCCAGTTGTTAGAATCTATTTTGACCATGTGTAATGTTTACAGTCTGTAGACTAAAATGTAATAATAAAAACTAGGGTTTTTTATAACATCTTCAAGCCACATCAAAGAACCAAGGGTTATGTGAATCCCTTTCACCCAAGACCTATGCCAGATATGTTCCTCAAAGGGAACAAAGCAAAGAACAGTATTTTATAGATATGTGGGCTTCTTTAAATGTAGTGGAGAATCCTGATTTCTTCAAAAGACGTTCAGCACAGCAGGAAAGAAATAAAAGTCCATCTCCTTGTTTTGATATATTTATCAAAGAGCCCAGCATAACCCAAATGAGAGAGGTACCTGGGTCTGGTTTCAGGAAGGTATTAAGGAAGGCTGGCAGGTGACCCGTAATAATTTTAGCATATGCAAGTCACACATTTATACTTTGTATTACCTTGGATGAAGAAAATGAAACATTCTGATAAGTGCTACATTGGGTGAAGCTGAGAAGTATGTGTGGCTTCGCAGAAAGTGAGAGAATCAGCAGGGTCTCTGGCAAATCAAAAGATAACAAAATGTTTACCACTACTTCTTACACACACACACACACACACACACACACACACACACACCTTCAAAGTGCAAAGGGTCACTGAAATGACTTCTTCCTTGCAACTTTTGAAGCTAGTTTTGCACTTAAGCATGACTTTCCTTCATATAACTAAATTCTGAATGGTAGGAAAAAGATGACAACAGACTCACTAATTTCACCCCATAAATGTTTAAGTGTATTAAAACATGTCCACAGAAACTCTATTCATTGGAATACCCCCCCCCCCCATTTCTCTCTGCAATAGCTTATTCTCTAGTTGGAGGAAGTGGAAGAATCATTTCCCACAATAACTTGAGTCTCGTCTTATTTTTGTGTGTGTGTGTAAACTAATACAAGTAAGGGTGTTATTTTCAATGGTTTAATGGATTAGCCTGTTAACCTTTAAATGGATAAATGCAAAGAGAGTATCTTTTAATCTTCTGGTACACAAAGGAATATCATGTTCAATTTCTGAGAAATGTTGAAAAGAGAAACATAAGACAAATCAATATAAATTATTATTCAGGACTGTGTTATCTCAATGATTGCAAAGATAAAAGGGGAAAGAGGAGTAGAGGATAAAGAGGTTTTCTGCTTGATTAGAACTTTAAGATCCAGAATATCTCCCTAATTCCTCTGCCCAACCTCAGCTGCTAAGAAAACAAAAGGGAGCATTACAGGAAACATCTGAACGTGTTTGGGAAATCTACCCAGTAAGCTAACCAAATGCATTCTGATTATATTTATAGCCATCCCATCCCAAAGGGCTCAGGATAGTGCTCAGCCATACGTGACCCTACCTTTAAGTTGCTGTTTTTGTCTTATATGGGCTACCTTTCAACCCTTCCTCTGTTTGAGGGGGATCACATAATGACTTCTCAGGTGCACTATAAAGACCATCTGAACAATATTATCGATGAAACAATTATTAAGATTAGCAAGTGCAAAATCTGTGCTGGGATAGTGTTCCTTGCTTCCCCATAAATATGTGTGTACCATTGGACTTACAACTAGCTGGTTTACGCAGGGACATTCGACCGGACGATTGCATTGAATTGCTCCATCATGGAAATGTGGCATGTGTGCCTTCAAGCAGCTTGTGCATTTCGAAAAGTGTTCAATGTGACTTATACCAACAATTAACAACTGCCTGGGGACACCATCCTTTGGAAGACAATAAAAATTTGCTGTGGTTTCTGCCATTGAAGATCTTCAGAGCAGAAGAGTCCTCCGAGAGAAGTGTAGGTACCCACTTATGTGTAGGCACATCCACATCAAAGCAGTGCATTCCTGCTAGATTTCTGGGAACAGAATCAAACCACACAGCACATCTCATCTGGGAATGGGCAGGCCACTCACTCTTATTCTGCTTGTGCATACTCCAGCTGTCATTTTTTAATGTTGTGAACTGCCCTGAGATTTGTAGATGAAGGGTAGTATATAAATGTTGATGATGATGATGATGATGATATAGTTCCCAAAAGAGAGATTAATACAGAATAGAAAGTGGCAACTCTATCAGTGCTATGGCTCTTCTTTCAATGGTTAAAAGCCAACTGGACACCTGCAATTCTTTAGTGAGTTGTTGCTGTTTTAAACCAAGAGAATGTTGATGTTTCAGGTGTCACATTCCACATGAGATCTGGAATACAACACCTATCTTCGACAGCCACGGGAATTTCCAGCTATGGGTGAAGGGAGTTATAGTTTAACCCCCATAATCCAAGGTGGAAGGAAAAGCTTTAGTATCAGGACACTCCAAGCATCTCCTTTAGCTTGGAATGCAACAAATGGGGGTTGGATGGGCCACCAGGGCTGCTTCTCCTTGCTAGCCTCCATGGCCTCCAAGGTAAGCTTCTTCTCCCCCCCCCCCACCAGGGATTGGCAGAACCCAGTAGTTGGATGGGTTGCAACTGAGCCCCCTTTAAAGCACCCATTCAAGCACTAGTCTCTCTTGAAATGATGTTGATGTTCATTTGATCCATCTGAAGTCTTCTCAATTCATTTACAGGTTGATTCAGGGCTTTTTTCCAGCTAGAACTTGGTCAGAACTTTATGGCACCTCTCTGGTGGGCGCCATTATCATTCTAAGAGAACAAGGGAGGTGTCCATGGTGAGTTCTGGCACCACTTTTTTTCTAGAAAAATAGTACTGGGTTGACCCATCCCTAAAACTGAAATCCATGCAATACTAAAGGTTGAGTTTGCACGAATGAGTCTTTGTCCTTGATAAATATTATATCAAAAGAATTAAGTGAAATTAGATGGCTCAGATTTGCCAATATGGCAACTCACAAAAAGTGAAAGAAGGGAAAAAAGAAAATCAAACCAATCACCAAACTTCTTTTTAAAAAAAATATAGCTCAGAATGATGAAACAAGAAGATGTTCATGGAATTATAAAGTTAAGCAGCACTTACTCTTATTTAAAATGTCATATCTGCTCAGTGTAACTGTTTGATATTTAATGCAGATAGATGAGCTAAGTGGACTCTATGAAGAAAAAACTTCCTTTTTTACAGCCACTCTAAAAGCTTTTAAAATTTCTCTGTCAGGAACAATTTGATGGCATATCAATTGTATTCCCTTTCATACTGCAGGACTTATTATAGGTGATCACCACATGGATTGTGGGGGGAGGGGACCCTACATTTGGGAAAATATTACAAGTAAATGTGTATGCGGGGAGACTAATTTTGTTCATTAGCATTTCATTCAATTACAAGAACACCTGGATGTGGACGATTGTTGCCACTTGAACACGTTGAGCAATGTGGAAGTTCTGGATGAGTTTGACAAAAAAATTATAGCACTGTGCCAGCATAATGTTCCAGCCTTGAGATGGCTCATGAAAAACTAACTGTTGGACACAAATAGGATGTGTTTTAAATAGTGGGCTGGGTGAGAAATTGTAGAAGTAACAAGTGTGTAAGTTGTGAGTTACTTGTACTGTTACTAAATCCAGCTTTAAGTTTATAGCCATGCCCACCTTCAACATGGTGAGACAAAACCTACTCTGCAACACGCCACAACTATCCCAGCCTGTTCTCACAGTGGCAAAGCACCAGCCAACTCCTCCAGATGATCTGTTTGTTTGACAATAGAAATACAGTATATAAAAAATAATAAAAATTGTCCAGTAGCACCTTAGAGACCAACTAAGTTTGTTCTTGGTATGAGCTTTCATGTGCATGCACACTTCTTCAGAGACACTGAAACAGAAGTCACCATACCTTTATATATAGTGAGAGGGTGGGCAGGGGTATTAATCAGAAAGGTAGTGGGAATGGGTGATTGGCTGATAGGTGTGGTAGACCTGTTGATGACTGTTAATGACTGTTAATGCTTTTGAATTATGGTGCTGGAGGAGACTCTTGAGAGTCCCATGGACTGCAAGAAGATCAAACCTATCCATTCTTAAGGAAATCAGCCCTGAGTGCACCCTGGAAGGACAGATCGTGAAGCTGAGGCTCCAATACTTTGGCCACCTCATGAGAAGAGAAGAATCCTTGGGAAAGACCCTGATGTTGGGAAAGATTGAGGGCACTAGGAGAAGGGGACGACAGAGGACAAGATGGTTGGACAGTGTTCTCGAAGCTACGAACATGAGTTTGACCAAACTGTGGGAGGCAGTGCAAGACAGGAGTGCCTGGCGTGCTATGGTCCATGGGGTCACAAAGAGTCGGACACGACTAAACAACAACAACAATGACTGCAATTGGTCTTACAGGAGAAAGCAACTTTATCATGTATAATGATTATACTTTATCATGTATAATGAGATAAGAATCCAATGTCTCTATTCAGACCAGGTCTCTCCATGTTTTTAAGTTTGGTAATAAGTTGTAATTCAGCAACTTCTCTTTCCAGTCTATTTCTGAAATTCTTTTGTAATATGACAGCTACTTTGAGATCTTGTATAGAATGTCCTGGGAGATTGAAGTGTTCTCCTACTGGTTTCTCTGTCTTGTGATTCCTGATGTCAGATTTACGTCCATTTATCCTTTGGCATAGAATTTGGCCTGTTTGTCCAATATAGAGTGCTGAAGGGCACTGTTGGCATACACAATGTTAGAAGATGAGCAATTAAATAGTTCTGAGATGGTATGTTTGATGTTGATGGGTCCAGTGGTGGTGTTGTCTGGCTGTATGTGGCAGCAAAGTTGGCATCTGGGTTTATTACAGGTTCTGGTACCAGTGTCCATGTTAAGTCACAAATACTAAATGCAGTCGCTATTGAGCATTCATTCTGATTTTGTTATGGGGTGGTTATGTGACAAACAGCATTCATCCTGATTTTCTTGCAGGGTATTTACACAGCTTTCCATGAATCATTAGTTTATTCCACACTTTTCAAGCTGTTTCCCCATGAGTTTCTCTGCTAATTGGAACAACAAAGAATCATCTTTTTAAAAAGAAAAGAAATAAAGAAGTACAATTGTTGTACTAGGGCTACAGAGTGCTTTAATTCCTTTTAATTCCACAAACCTGAGGTTCTGGTACATGTCTGATTCTCACCTACAAAATAGTGACAGTTCATGTGTTTAACTACAGGCATGCAGATGTGAGTCAAATTCTTCATAAAATTTGGCAATGGGAACCTCTGCCCATGATGTTTATGGAGCTTCTTTCTTTGAAGTTTCCCCCCAAAAGCTGAGTGTTATCTGTTTGAGATGCTTCAGCTACCAGTAGTTGTC
The DNA here is from genome assembly GCF_963506605.1 of Zootoca vivipara. Taxonomy (NCBI): domain Eukaryota; kingdom Metazoa; phylum Chordata; class Lepidosauria; order Squamata; family Lacertidae; genus Zootoca; species Zootoca vivipara. The sequence continues at coordinate 7,464,562 of NC_083284.1, read as the reverse complement.
TCCCTCGCAAGGCAGGGGCCTTTGATGATTCCATTACTGTCCATAACTTCTGCAATAAATATAGAACAAACAATTTTCCTAAGCTGCCCCACCCCTTTACAGGAAAGAACTGGACAAAAACACACATATATTTTTTGTTTTTATGCATGATCACTTAACTAATTTTGACTTTACCAAATAAACCCACATTTGAAGGGCATTTTTGGAGGGGAGGATATAATATTCTTCCATGTGAATTCTCCCATTGCTTGCTTTACAGCAAAAGATGCATGTCAATAATGTGTGTGTGTGTGCGCGTGCGCGTGCGCACATACACTGAATCAATAACACATTACCTCTACTTGCATATTTTACACAGCTGCCATATGCAAGATAACAGGGGAAAGAGGGAAAGGACAAATGCTACCACAGCAATTTGCAGCTGCATTTTCCTCACATCACTTTTCATATTGAATTCTTGCCTTTTGTACATTAGACAGGATCCCCCATGGACCTTCCAGCAGGCTAAAAGTAACTCTCTTCAGCTCTGTGTTTCTGGTAGATAATGTTCTCACCTCCCTACTGCTTGCATTGTACCTCACAGCTACAGCATAGCAGTACCGCCTAAACATACATTAGAAATGGTTTGAGGCATAGTATTGTGCTGGTATATTACATGCAGGTTAGAAATACTTCTAGTTGCAGACCCGCAAAGAAAAGCAATATAAGCCACAGTGCTCAATTCTAGCAATATTACAAAGAAGGAAGTCCTGCTAGACTCAGAACTGCAGCCCCAAAAATGCTCCTGGAACCTTTCGGAGTGAGAGGACAGTGTGAAAAAGCTTTAAAATGGCAATTGTAGACTGCCCACTCAAGCCAAGGTAGTTGTTAGATCAAGGCCTATATGAAGGGTATGTCCTGGCCTGTGGGTTGGACTGATGACTATTTGAGACAGGCTCATGGTTGCGATGGAGACCATGAACTTCCAAGCTGGACCTGAAGCATCTTCAGTTCTGGGTTCCTCCAACACCATGCCCAATATAACCGCAGCCAGCTCACTCTAACCAGCAAAGGAGACATTACAAAATTGAAGGAATCCCATCTGAAAAGGAAGGCTGCTTCTTAAGATGCTATTAAGATCATTCCCAATGGCAAATCCCCCATGTCTACTGGAAATAATGAGATGTATTATTAATAGAAGAAGAGTCGAGACTTTCCAGAATAAGAGCACACACTTCTCCTTTGAGCCTAACTGTCAAAAGATGGGTGGTTCCTCCCAGTTCATAATGAAAAAGAAAAGAAAAGTTCCTTGTAATTCTTTTAACATGATCCTGTCATGTAGCTTCTATGCAAGGTTGCTATGATACAAGCTATGCAGAATGCGACAATCAGGTTCTGCATCACATTAACAACCCTCCCAAAGCAAAGAATAATGCCACTATCTGAAAGAATTAGGCCCATTTAACTTGATTGTTAATAGGTGTTTTAAGGGTAGTGCAGACATGGTAAGTGTTAAGTAAAAAAGCTTGCACAGGAAATATACTCAGATGTTCTGTGTGGGAAGAACATGATGTGGCCACAAGCAGTAGATAAAAAGCTATGAGAAGCTAGGGCAAATACTCTCCTTCATGCTATACATTACAAGTTATTTTAAAGAATGCTGCACTCTGTTACACTGCAAAACAAGAATAAAAAGGTGGGAGTGTTACAGAACGCAGGACCATTACTGCTGGTTTTATTTAAAGTTTGACATTCCTTCTACGCCACTACTGAAGTTGTACAAATCCATAAAACAGTAACATATTTCACAGTTTGTTCTGTCACATAAAAATAGAAAATTGGGTTGTGTTACACAGTCTGTCACATAAAAAAACAGCCTTCACCTGGGAAATTATGTTCTGCTGATTCGGCTTTTGTGGGGCTAGAATTGAATTCTTTCTACTGAACAGAAATGGGACTAAGGATGTGATCCGAACCTCATTTACCTGGGAGTTAGGTAATATATGGTTAGGACTGTACTGTAATTCTGTCTCGTGAAATCTGTTCCAGTTTTCTACTTCCCCACAACTTTTTAAGGCATATGACTTTCCCACACCCACTGCCCAATCCTGCTTTGGAAGCCGTTGTTGGTGAAAGACACTAGTTCATATGGAATTTTATACTTATGTATATTAAAATGTAGAATATTAATTGTTAATAGTGTTACTTCAAAATGCACTTTGTGGAAGGATTTTAAATCCAGGTGTATTGTTCAAGAAGAGATCCTGTTTGGCTTGCTGGAGCTCGAGGAGTAAAGAAATATTGTTTCAACTGTTTCAAAGCTGTCTTAAAGGTGTGAACCTTTAGAAGATTTCCCTGATATGTTTTTGCATGTTGTAGCTTAAAGAAGAAATAAAGAGAATGTCCCTAAAGGTTCAGCTCCTTTTACATTTCCATAGCACCTCTGGAATAAGGAAAGTACCAGTTGAAATTTAAATAAAATGTTCTCTGCACTATAGACTGGCTTTTCTCCATGCACCGTAACCTGTTTTACCTGTACTGAACCAAATTGATGGAACTGTCAAATTCTGCCTCAGTGCTGTTTCACTAACTCTCCAGCCTCCATTCAGTGCAATCACTGTTCTGTCCCTCAAACAGACATTATATTCAGTTACAGCTGAGCAGGGCTTAGAGAAATATCAGGGCTGCGGGGGAAGAAGAGCGAAGGCAGATCAGGGCTTTGAGTCATCTTATGCTCAACTGCACTGGACAGAGAATGAGGCTGGCTGATGTAGTAGGAGAACGGAGCCCGGTCCTTGGAACTATCGGATTTTCAAATGGTTTTTTATTAGAATACTTGTAAATATTTTAAAATGTGATGGCTCAATTAGCATGCACTCCTGACATGGTTAATTAAAAAAAACCTACTAATGTAACAGGATCAATGAACTGTGCTTTAATTACGTATATACCAGTAGGATGTGGGTGACGGGTTACTTATCCCTGAGATGTACAGTCACCAGGGAAAGTTAATTACAATTTAGAAATTGCCCAATTTTACTGGTATTGCATCTCTTCATTAGTGGCACTGATTAATTTGATGAAACAATTCACTTTTGGAAATGGAAAAGTAATATAGCCTCATAACGTTAAACACCATAGCTGTGGCCACAGCATCTGAAGTCAAGGTAAAGAGGACAGGAAAGAACCAGCAGAGGAAAAATCTGGTAGAAAGTCCAGCAGGGGGCATATCTACACTTACCTTTCCTCCACTCTTTCCTATTCCTGTCAAAACCCGCTCTGTAAAGTTGAATGAGAGGAAACAGCAATTCGCAGAAAACTGATGTTTGTTCCGATTGAGCATTAAAGAGCAGGGTTTTGTGGGGAAAGCACCAACACAGGGGGAAAACCTTTTGGACACAGAGTTTTAAAGTGTGGACTTTTGCCTGGAAAGAGCACAGCGGGGAGGTGTGGATAAGCCCAGAAGCGTGTCTGTTGAATTTCATCACCTTGCCAGGAGCTGCAGAAACTAGATGTGCAATGTCAAGCTCAGGCAGCTTTTAGACTCTGAAGATACTTGCTTACTTACAGTATTTATACAGAGTATTTAAACATCCAGACATCTTAACTCTAAAATGTTTCATAGCAGTTCATCCTCGGCTTTCTTCATCAAAAATGAAATCCTTGGATGCTGTAGTCTCATATGGCAGATGGCATTGGTCACTCCATTAGTTTCAGGATCGATAGCTGCTAGAAATGTTGGCAGCACAGGACACTGGTGTATATGAGTCCGGGGCACATGGAGGGCATCTTTCTCTGGACATTAACACCAAGAAACATGGCTGCTAACTGGAGCCATGCTGGTCTGACACAGTCAAAATAAATAAAAAATAAAATAAAAAATAAAAATTGTCCAGTAGCACCTTAGAGACCAACTTAGTTTGTTCTGGGTATAAGCTCAGAACAAACGTAGTTGGTCTCTAAGGTGCTACTGGACAATTATTATTATTATTATTTTAGTTATGAAGATCTCAGTGTTCAAAAAAGGGCAGGGCTTCTCCTCACCATATATCGGTAACTCCTTTGTATTATTTCTTGCCCCAGGGCATCAATGAATCTTTCCATATATTCATCTTAATGTTGAGAGGGTGGAGCTGCTCACCCTCCTTCATTTCCTCCCTATCACCCTCTTGTCCAAGAAATGGAAAAGCCCTCACTTTGAGGAAGAGTTGTGATCATGAGTTGAAAGGGCTGCTCACAGCAGGCTGTCCCTCCCTCAGTTCCTCTCGGAACCATCTGAGCAGGAGCATTTGCAAACAGAGCTGAGGATTTTTGGTTGAATCCCTGCCTAATCCTTAAAAATGCACTTGAAAATCAGCATACTGCACCCTCCCTTTCACAGCATTATAAGGTTTTACGAAAGAAAGAGACATATCCCTATCTCTAACTAGCTAGGAAAGTGTCAACAAAATATTGCATTGGTAGTTCATTTAGCCAAAGCCACAAGCTGAAGAGTTCTGGGGCCAAAGAAGGGATTGATTTTTTCGCTTGACCCACATAGTGCAAGGACACTTTGCTTTGTGTTAAGCAGAAAAGGTGTGCCTTGAAACTAGTCAATTCACAATACCTTTGAATTCTCATTGACAAAGAACACATAAAACCAGCACAAACAAACAAGAGGCTGCTGCGATATTACCACCCACACCTCTCAGAAATACACAAAACCCAATACAAATGAATATTAATAATATGTGGAAACTGGAAATGGCAATTCTGACAGACCCAAGCAAGAGACAAAAGAGCATGTACACACTCTTCAAATACAGCAAGGCTATCTCCCCACACTGTGTTTGGAGTTGTGTTTTATATTGCTGTACACTCCACTACCTGACTTTGTTTTCCTGCGTCTGCAGCCCCCCAACACCTTTGTCAATGAAGCTGTCAGTTGTGCATGTGCAATGGTTGTCTCAAATGTGCATAGTTTAATTGCAGAATGATGGTGGCTTATGTTTTCAAATTGAGTGGAAACTTGTTTAAGAGGAAATGTATCAAACAGCAGCATTTCTCAAGAAAGATACGGATTGTGGCTAATGTTACGTGTGCTCCTCTTCAAACAACACTGGTGGGAGCACATCGGAGCCAGAATAAATGGTAATGTTCACCCAGCCAAAGTGATGGGTTCCTTTTCAGCACCTCTGTCATAAGCAAGTAGTGGCATTAAAACTCACTCACATCCAGTGCTGCACTGTTTTCTTTCCCAATAATGATAAATCACTACCACAGAACTGCTCCCCCAACACACACAAAAGAGAATGCAATGGACTCTCAAATGTGGTAGATCTACAGTAAATTCTCCCTTTCCCCCCCAATCTGATACTGCTTCGAGTGTGCGAAGAGTGATTCGAACAGCCCAATCTCAACTATGCCTTGCCTTGTTTCACGCATGAATGCTGCTGGGTGTTGTTAAGAGGTGTATCCCATATTTTAAATGACAGAGATTTTTTTAAAATAATAAAATCTTGTTTCGGAGACTTGCTTGCATTTATCACCTGTTAGACCACGGCAACTAATTTCAGTTTTCTATGGCATACAAGTAGCTGGATTCTGAGACAATTTTTAGTGCATGGGTCAGTCAATTAGACATAAGCATCTTTTTTTAAAAGAAAGAAGCAGCATATTTCTATTTTCAGCAATGTAATGGGAGGTATCATTGACACACCTTGGATGTGTTTAAAAATATCTCTCTCTCTGTGTGTGTGTCTGTCTGTCTGTCTGTCTGTCTTTCTTTCTTTCTTTCTCTGCACATGCATAAGATTCCAACAGTTTTAATGGTTGAAGACTCCTATACAGTATTCAAGGATTTCAAGGTCCCTTTGTTTATAGGCAGGGCACCCTCAGTAACAATTAAATTACAGCAATGAAATGTTACAACTGTTCTGGATGTGTGTTCACATTGCATTTTTACATCTTTTTTTATTCATGCTGCTGGGTTTAATTAGGATGACAAGTAGAGGAGCTGAAGCTGCAAACACAACACTCAGAAAGTAGCTGATAGTAGTAACAAAATAAGCATTAGCTAATGTGAGTTTCAAATCCCATTTTATCTCTCGGCTCCAACCACCCCACATAATTATTTTCCCAAGCCAGTTTTTAATTGGTTAGCTTCAAAAATGTTTGCAAGAATGAAACATTAAGAGCGTTCTAGGTGAATGTCATGGCAGTGGAAAGTGAGAGGAAGAAGCTATCATAAACATGAAAGGATGGGGGAAACCTCATAGCAATTCCTAAATAAAAACACAACTGGCAACTTTTATTTGGTGAAGCGGCCAGGTGGGGGTGGGGAGAGATCTTATGGAATCTACTGTACTGGGTAAAAGAATATGGACCTAATCACGTAGCCCTCGCCCTTCCATCGAGCTCCCCATCGGGAAAGGTGGGTGATTGTGGCTATTGAGGGACACATCACCTCTTCTTCCTCCTGCAGCCTCTCAAAGACCATGACTTATGGTCATCGTGAAACTAAGTGAAGCCAAAAAGTCTTGTGGGGTCCCATATTTTGGCCCTAATGTGGGATTCACGGTGGATGCATTGTGTGAAGAGGTCTCACAAATGGACAGAAAGCTAAATGAAAGAGCTGTGACTCAAAAAAGAAGGAAGGCAAGATGTTTGGCCATGAGGCCAACATAAGAGGAATAGACGGAAAGGGCCCTCCCAGGGCCAGAGGTTTGGTCAGGGAAAGGAGGAAGGGTTGTTGTTATACGGTGGATGACATGCTCCCTTGGCACCATAGGTGGTCCCTCTACAAGCCCTTAATGCCTCAGTAGGATGAGGTCTGACTTATTCAGGAGTGGAAAAATCTAGTTTGAGGGCAGCAGCTCTGTGTCTCTGTGTCCAGAAGGGTCACCATGCCTCTCCTCCCCACTCCTGTTAACTGTGTTTGTATCAATTGGTTATTGGTACCAACTAGCCCTTGCCAGCCACCCCAGTCATGCCTGCATAAACATATGCTGTTACTGAGGGATCTCAAAGCAGTTCTTGCATAGATACCCTTTTGGGTGAATAAGAAGAGGAGGCCCTGGAAGGCCGGGGCAGCCGTCTCCACCCCCCAAAAAAGCTTGCCAGGTGGTAACAGGGTGACTAGATGGGCAGTAGCAGTGGAGCAAATTGAGGTATTTGTGTGCCAGCAAGTTGGAATAGTGCTTCAGAAAGGAAGGAAAGATTACTTCTGGGCTGTGGGGAAGAAGATGTCTTGCCTACCGATGATCAACAGAGATAAACAATAGTTTGTATAAAGCCGTTAGAAAAACATGCAGGTGATTTCTGCAAACGAAGAGGAAGGGAGAGGGAAAAAATATTTTAAGCATGTGCCTTCTCCCACAAAATAAATTAAAAATGTCGTATCCAGCCTTCATCTTAATGGTCTGTATATTTAAGCACAATGTTTTAAACATGAATTTAAAAGCTGTAGCTTCAGCTTTGTAAAAACAGCTAAACAGTGTTCACTCAATGCAGAATGGGAGGGGGTTGAAATGCATAGCTTAGTATTAATTTCCATAAAGTAATTGAGTAGCATATTTCTTTTCATGGGGCAGAATATGGTTTCCAGCTCTTACTATATGCTACCTCTTAAAATGTCTTCTTATCCACTTGCACTTCATCCTTTCTGGAGTTGAAGGGAAAGAAAAAAGGAATACACCACACACAGCTCTGTCTTTCTAGATGTACCCCACTTCCAATAAAATTCTTTTCTATGCAATACAGCCAAGCATAACTGCAAGAGTCCAGAATAATTGGGATGAATTATTCTCCCAGTAAGGTGTGCACAAAGATTTTGTGTGGCTTTCTTAAATGTTTATCATTTTAAAGAAAAGTGTGATTGTAGCATAAATTTCACTGAAGCGATATGGACTGTCTACAATATGCAGAAGTGAAAAGGAAGGACAGGCATGAATTAATTCACCCCCCAACCAATAGCAGACCTCAGCCCATCATCTTAGCTGCCACTGCACCAGGCAGTTCAATTTCTTTTGACTCACACCTGAAATTATGTGTTGCATTCTCGTCGCAAATTTCATGGTTTTCCACAGGAGATGTACTAAGTCACTATTTGAGCACATTCTCGGGTGGCCATAACAAGGCAAGCTGTTATTAAGACAGACAGCTCCACAATTGGATTCAAACCTACCTGTGGCACCAGGCAATATGGTCCTGCCCTCTTGTTTATGATCCTTGACATCCACTTTTTTTATGAGAAGCAGCCAATTATGCACTAAACCTTTTGGGGGGGAAATAGCTTTTTGGCATTCAGGGAGAATTCCTGATTTATTTATTTTTAAAAGCCCTGAACAAATGTGTGATTAGATGCAGAAATATAATTATATACCTTTTAAAAGTACTCTGGACCCCTCTCTGAAAACACTCACTGAATTCCCATAGCAAGATTTAGACACATTAATGTGTGTCCCCTTTTCCAATAACCTAATCAGCACTTTTGCTACAGATCTGCTTCTTTTGAAAACTGCCAAGGTGGTCAGTCTGGAGGCAGACCACCTCTATAACAGCCTTCCTCAACTCTGAATCCACAGAATCTGTTGGGCTGCAACTAGCCATATCCCTGGCCTTTGGCCATAATGGCTGGGGTTCATGGGTTTGTAGTCTAGCAACAACAGAGAACCCAAGGGTTGGCAAGTGTGCTGTTGTGACTACTTCTAGTGAAAGTTATGGCACAACTGCTAAACTTCTCAAAAGAAAGAAAGAAAGAAACCCAAAAACCTACAGAGCTCACTCCATCATCGACTTTGCTGTGACAGGCCAGCTCTATCAGGCCTTCTCTCTTCGCAACTGTCATCTGGGGGCAGGAATGTCATCAGGCTGGCTCAGTGGGAGAAATAGGAAGCAGAGCTCATTGCATCCGCTCCATCAGGCACTTCCTGCCTCTAAACTATGCCTGCTGGTCAGTATAGGAACAATCATCTAGATTTCATTTACAGGTAGGTAGCCATGTTGGTCTGACGTAGTCAAAACAAAATTAAAAAAAATCCCTTCCAGCAGCACCTTAGAGACCAACTAAGTTTGTCATTGGTATAAGCTTTCGTGTGCATGCACACTTCTTCAGATACACTGAAACAGAAGTCACCAGATGCTTATATATAGTGAGAGGGTGGGGAGGGGTATTACTCCCTCCTTGTGGTGGGAGTGGGTGATTGACTGACTGATAGCTGTTGACGACTGTTAACTGCAATTGGTCTTACAGGTCTTACAGCTTTTTCTAGATTTCAGTAATGCTTATTAGGCAGTATTTATTATCCTTTATTAAGAGCTGAAATTCATCTTGCTTGTTTCACATAGTCTGTGTGTCAGTATAGAGGCAGTTGAATCCACAGGTTATTCCCTCTAGCTGCTTCCTTCTTTTAAGTTCCGGCCCTTTAACGGGTTTCTGTAGCACCACCACCTCAGTTTCCTGTGCATCAATTAAGCTATTTCCCCCAGGACTCAGTGTTCCTGACATCTGTAATATTGGCTCTGTCTTCATCAGAATTTAGTTTAAAGATACCCTGCAGGTTCAACAATGTAGCATGCTTGCTTGCCTGAATGTAATGTCTGTTTTTAGGGTATCATGGAAGCTATGACTTAACATATCTGAATATGTCACTTTATTAGGAGATTTATGGCTGCTGGGTTTCTTTCACCAATAATCATGCTTTATTTTGCTTGATAAGGAATTTTACACAATTTGGAGAATTCCTAAAATGATTTATATGCTGTAACCTCCAACCCACCCACAGTGTGAAGACACTTCTGCAAAACCTAAACGCATTCTACTTGGTGTCAGCAAAATCCTAAGCACCAGTTGTGTTAACAGAACTCAATACTAGAACAAAGGATATAAGAGTCAACACACTATATAGCTAATTATTTGCAAATGTTTAAGGAAGCAAATATACTAACTCTGATTCCCCCCCCCCTTTTACTGCACTGCACACCAGGCACCACTCACAACCCTAATTAGTATATTTAGCAGCCGATTAAATAAATGAAGTGATAATAACGGAGCAGATTATACAAACTATTTCAAAGCATGAAGAAACTTTGTCTCTTTGCTACAGGAAGACGCAGCTGCAGAATTACAAATAGTTACAACCTGCATGAAACCTCTGCTGTGAGCAATTACAGGCACACATATTTCCCTATTGCTCTATGATTAAATAAAACCTTCAGCATTAATGGGCACGGCATTCAGGAGTTTAGGAATTATGTTTTATGTAGAGCTTGAGGGTTTAATTTCTTGATACCGTGTTAAAATATAGCATTGTGGCGATTTTAACCATCTTTAGCATAAACGGTGGAATGTGGAAATTCATTGGTTCCTATGGGATATGTCATTAAGGATTGCTGTACTGGATAATCTCTACCCCTGACTGCTGTTTTAGGCAAATAACAATTTCAGACTGTAAACCAATGCCAAATGATGCACATGTAGTCCTAAGAAAGTCAGTGGGTTTAAACGCCTATATATTGGCATCAGATCGCTGCCAAAATTAGTGTTCCCATATCAATTATGGGCCATTGCTGCTAAAGAATTCCAAATCTTTACACTATTTGTCTTCAAAGGAACTGAAGACTCAAGCTGGGTGAACAAGCTAGAGAGAGAAAATAAAAGCAAACAAGCAAAACAGGACTTTCCAGAGCTGGTGATAACTTAACCAAGGACATGTTAATGAATCAAGGACCCTGATTTCATGTGCTACCTGACTTAGTTATTTCACAATAAAATCTAGCCTAGCAGTTCAAAAATCCATATGATTGGGGTTGATTATTTTCTCACTCACAGATACACAATTTTGGGAAAGAATAAAATCATCAACAACTGGAAGAAAAAAGAGAGATGAGTTTATTATCATAGCAGGTGATCGCTGTGAAAAGCATGGACATTATTAAAGAGCAATTGAATAATGATGTCTGCTTCTATACCAGTTGTTTGGTCTCAAACTGTCACACTTGTTCACTCACTTTTTTACAAGGCATCCACTCAACAGAATTATTGGGGTGTGGGGAGCCTCACATGTTCCCTGCTGTTCCTCCACATGGTGCTGATGTGGAGGTTGAGCTCTTTCACCATGAGCATGGTGTTGGTGATGGTTATGGAAGCTGAGCCAAATAACTTTGCTTCTTCACTTCAGCTCCCCTGGCTGTACCTTCATCTTCACAGTGACATTCCTTTCCTTCAGTGCCATTTTAGCTTTTTTGATATATAAAACAAGAATGATTAAGCAATTAAGAGATAATGTCGGGAGAAGCAGAGGGGAAGACAACTTAATAATGCATTTGTTAAACACAGCTTGTCAGATTTTCAAGCTGCTGGTTTTCAACCTTCTGTGGGCTGAAGGGAAAGCAGTGATGGGAAGAGAAAATGAGGAGCAACCCTCAAAGAAAGATTGCAGTCCAGCCAGAAACTTGACTGTTCTCCCCTTCCTACATGTTGCTTTGCTTTTTCCTTTCCTTTCCTTTCTATTTATGCATCAACAGCTAGAAGAGAAACAGTCAGACTGCCCTTACCCTTCTCCACACCTTCCTCCCTTAATTTTTAAAATAAAATTAAAAATTGCAATATCTGCACAAAATCACTTCCCCACATGAGTAAGACTGGAGCTTAGATGATGTCTGCTACTTTCAGCAATGAAGTACCACAGACAGAGGGAGGGGGGGAGGGAGTGGGAGAGGGAGAGTATAAATGAGCTGGAAACTCCACTCCTTCAGATTAACCTTACATGCAGCTAGTCAGACACTTCAACTGCAGATCTGTAGTTCCTGCATGGCTTTTACAGTCCACTTCAGTATAAATAAAGTAAATAAAATAAAGTAAAATAAATGGATTGACGTTCTCAAGTTTGTGAATCTGTGCATTAGGGGAAACGTGCAAGCCCAACATGAAGAGCTTATCAACTAGATATTGATCCATCTGGTGCATGCAGTGTACATAAAATATTTCCCATGATTAATGGGCACAGGAGAAAGACTGAAAAATTGTCCTTGTTATTTCTCCTCTCAGTAGTTTTTGATACCATCAAGCCTGGTATCCTTCTGGAGTGGCTGTCTGAGTTAGGGGTGGATGCCCTAACTCAGCATCAAGTGGGTGATGCTGAGGGAGTGCTCTTCAGCCTTGTGGAGCCTTCAATGTGCAGTTCCTCAGGGCTCATTTTTATCATCTGTGCTATTTAACATCTACATGGAACTGCTGAGTGAAGTTCTCCAGCGTTCTGGACTAAGTTGTCACCAATATGCTAATGATACACAGCTCCTTTACATGAGGTAGTGGATTTTCTGGAACTTCATCTTTCCTCAGTAATGGACTTGATGAGAGCCAACAAACTGAAACTCAATCCAGATAAGACTGAGTGGATGGTTCTCTACTGGATGGCTGGGAGATTGCCTGCTCTTGATGGGGTTACTCTCCCTCTGAAGGAACAGGTCTGCAGCTTGGGGGTCCTGCTGGATCCATCCTGTGGTGTGAGGCTCAGGCAGCCTTGGTAGCGCAAAGTGTCTTCCATCAGCATTGGCTGGTGGCCCAGCTGAACCCCTATCTGGACAGGGATAGCCTTACCCTCTGTCGTCTATGCTCTAGTAAACTCTAATGAAGATTACTGCAACGTGTTATATGTAGTGCTGCCTCTGAAGATGGTTCAGAAACTATACCTATTGTAGAATTCAGCAGCCAGGTTGCTCACAGGGGCAAGACAAAACAAAGTAAAAAAAAATCCTTCCAGTAGCACCTTAGAGACCAACTAAGTTTGTCATAGGTATAAGCTTTCGTGTGCATGCACACTTCTTGGTAAGACAGTTTGAGAATATAATGCCAATCCTGGCATGACTGCACTGGCTGCCAATTAGTTTCCAGGCACAATACAAAGTGCTGGTTTTGACCTATAAAGCCTTAAATGGCTCAGGACCACCTCTCCCCATTTGAACCAACCCAGAACCTGAGATCATATGAGATCATATGAGGCCCTTCTTCATGTGTCTCCTCTGCAAGAAGTCTGCAGGGGAGCAACACCAGAATGGGGCTTTTCTGTGGTGGCTTCCCCTTTGTGGAATGTTCTCCCTAGGGAGGCTCGCCTGGCATCTTCATTACATATCATTAGGCACCAGGAAAAAAGGATTTCTTATAATTAGCCTTTGGCTAATTAAACAACTTATGGCCTTTTAAACTAGGTGTGTGTGTGTTGTTTTCTGTTTTACTATGCTATTTATTTATTTAGTTTTATTTTTGTATTGTTAACCATCCTGTGATCCTTGAATGAAGGATGGCATAGCAATTTAATGAATGATTTTTTATTTCCTTCATTTTCCTACATTCAATTGCTTTCCATTCCAATAAGCCTAAACTGAATATCAAGTTGCAACTAATTGTGCTTTCCTTACAGATAATCAACTCAATAAACTGAAGTGTCTTTAACAGAAAATATAACACATTGTCACACATATGTATATCCTGGGTTACTTCCTGTCACATCCTATGTGTTGACTACAATACATTTTCTCTCTCCCACTCCTGTTTAAAGCCAGCAGCTTAAAAATCTTATAATTACGGCAACTATTTATTTATGTGTTTAGTTTCCCCCTACTTCTTTGTCTATTCATTTTATCATAATGAAAGGAATATTAGGGCTCAAGAGGGAAATCCATTATGAACCATCCCTAGATGTTTTAAAATGCCTCTTCACAATGTACATTACAGATTGAAAATTAACGAGGAAACTTGTTTAAAAATTGACTCCAAGGTTTCTTGAAAAAAGGTGAATGTAGAATTCATTTTTAAATGCAGTAGTTCCTAGTGATAAATAAGTCATTTTTTCCCTCAAAATTATCAGTACCAAATTCATTTGTCAATGTTTTTATCATTAGGGATGTTATTATAGCAGCTCAGCATACTGCCTTCTGCAGTGTAACACAGTCATTTAAATTATATTTCCCTAGGCAAGATGCAACTTACAGAAACTTAGGATTCAAAGCAAATGAACTGTGACTTGCTACAGATATTCTCCATGAGTGAGTGGCAGCATACAAATTCCAGATTCCATAGTGGGGAGGCAGGGAGGGAGGGAGGGAGGGAGGGAAAGGGAAGAATGGCCTGATCCTCAGCACCACATGGGCTTCTTTGAACACACACAACTCCTACAAAAATAGGCTTCCTGTCCATTTCAATGTTGAGGAGCTGTTGCATATGCATACGTCTCATTGAGTACCTGTGCCTACCACCTTTACTGAAATGAATGATTGTCTCACTGAATGTTCACTTGACCCTCTGTGCCCACAAATAATGACTGAATTTGTGAGGTGGAGTTTCACACAGGGGAGCTTCAAAGGCCATTCATTCTAGACTTCTCCTACCCAACCCCAGGAAAAAATAAACCTACCTACCAGTAGGATCCTTTTTGGTAATTTATTTCACAAAGCACATATCCCATTCATTCTACAATATTTACAGCACTCAGGGAAGCTTGCAACAGTACAAATCTTCTCCTTTCCCTCCATGGTGCTACACAAAGGAAAAGACAATAGGTCTCTGCTCTTACGGCACACAAAAAAATCAGAGAGGAATGAAATGGGGGCATGGGGAAATGGGACAGGTCGTGTAATTGGTTAAGATTTGTGCTTAGGTTTAATACTACAATATAAAAGTGTAAAAGAGCAAAAAAGAAAGTTTTGATAGGTAAACTAGTTTAAGAACAGGCCATCATTAAAACTCCTAAGCCTGGAGTAGAAATGTTCTTAGCTAGATGACAGACGGTAAGGAGAGGAGGGGAAAGCAGGTTTAGGAAATGGAGGGTGGGGGTCCACAGTCTAAACTCAGCCACAGAAAAATCCCTATCACATGTGCTGCCATCAGGATGCAGAGAAAGCCTCCCCCAACAAACCTTAAGGACTGGGGCAGCTGTTATAGGAAAAGACAGTCCCTTCGGTATCCTGGGCCCAAGCCATTTAGATTGAATCTCATCATGACCATAAGTCATAGGCAGTTCTGATAAAGGGACTTATACCAAAGGTACTTGAAGTTTTATTTTCTTCTGAAATACACTTCACCTACAAGATGGTTCAAACAACTGAGAACTACCCTACACTACACTGAAGGGGGAAACTTTCCTTCTTTCCTCCCTTCCCCACCCCCTTTTAACCTCTATAAAAATCCATTTTATTTTTCTGGTAAACATCCCTCCTAGCAACATCCCAGACTACATGTGACAGTCATTGATGCTTCAGCAAAAGGGGATTGTGAGAGAAATCATTAGTGATGAGGTTTGTGTGGTATTTTTTCCATAAAGTCATGGGCACCCAAGGTGACTCCAACCAGAAAATTTTCAAGTTATCATTTATGACATTTATTAGCTATGTTCCCCAAAGACACTCAAAATGACACACAGTATGATTTATCACACAAGACATACAAACGAAACTTTAATTAAGTCCAAAATGTATTATGTTAAAGTATCAACCAGTTACTATTGTACTATTCTGAGTGTTTTAAAAAATATAGAGCAGCAAGCTTTAATTATACTGATTATTCAATTAAAGTTTTAATTGGCATGGCTTTTCAGACTTCCAATTAATCAGGACAGGCATTAACCCCCTTGGACAGTTTAGAGTTTTCTAAATAATGAGAATAAAAATAATAATATTTTATTGTGCAAATTGATATGGAGCTCAAAATTCAAAACTGTAGTGATGCAGCCAGGGAACTGAAACAAAATTGAACCCAACATTTCTGAGTCAGTAGAAACCGGGAATGAGCCTTTAAACACAAGAACAGGGATCATCTTTTTTTTTAAAGAGGTTCAATACTCAGGAACTTATTTGGGCACTAATAAGAGCCACCAACCGTAGAGACATGAAGTGATTTTTTTTATTTTTTTTATTTTAGGAAACCAAAGGAAGGGAGTTGGAGGCAAAGTTTTAGTGACTCATCATTTACCTTGAACTCTAACTACAAACAGTTTTTCTCAGAAGTGAGATGAGCATCACTCTGAGAAAGAATAACACAAATCTAAACTGTAGGAGTTTCTAAAGATGAATATTCCAAATAATTAAGTGAATGTGGCCACTGGTGGAGAAACGGGAGGGGGGAGCGCACCGCCCCCGGCACAATCAGGGAAGGGGGCACCATCACGGCCACACACACCCAGACATGTGCCACGCACCCCCACCGCACCGGGTGCCATGCCACCAGGATGCACACCACACCCCGCGGGGGCGTGTCATGCCCCTGGGATGCATGTCACACACCCCGGAACGCACACCAGCCATGCCCCCACCTGCTACCTGTCCCCGGTGCTGGATCGTGCAGCTTCACCACTGAATGTGGCTGATTTGTTTTTTTTTTAAAAAAAACTTCAAATTATTATTTTTAGCTACTCCTCCAAGCTAAAAATGCTTGACCAAAGCAAGCTCCATTAATGTATCTAACCCTTCTGCCTTCATTTATCAATGTGAATCTAGTCTAAGCAAACATGAGCCCGCCTTTTCCATTTTTTGTGAGAATGACATGCAGAATGTCAGTTTCCTACCAGTGATTCTGAACTTTATCATCCCAGAAATGAAAGATGCTCGGGTGGGACCTGTGAGCACTCTGCATACCCTCATCCCAAATGAAATTCTATTATCTTCCTGCAGGGGAGTGGTGCGTGGCAACAAGCAAGATTTTCCCAACACTTGTACAGTGCACATTCACTTCCAATGCCTGCACAAAAGCCTTGACCCCTTTTGGGACAAAGAGAAGAAGAACTCAATCATGCCTATAAAGTTGGGGAAACTGCTTACTTTAAACCAGTTAATGTCTGAAATAAAACCAAAACTGACACATGGATGAACTGATGAACCTGAACTGCACCAGTTTCTTTTTAATTGGCCACAACACAGCTGCAGTGTTTTCATTTAATTTCATTTTAAAATCTATTTATATATTGAAACAAGATAAAACTAAATAATAATAATAATAAATCCTTCCAGTAGCACCTTAGAGACCAACTAAGTTTGTCACTGAGATGAGCTTTCATGTGCATGCACACTTCTTCAGATATTTAAATATTGTTTACAGTCAGGCAGGGGGAGAGTCGGTGGTGGTGGGTTAGCAGTTTGATGCTCCCTCGCCCACCCCCCTACTGGGGCACTGTCCCTCTTGTGAAGAGGCCTCCACTCAGGTCACCATCGCTTACCTGCTGACAGCTGCTTTGGCGAGGGAGGCACTCTTCCTGCCAGTGGGGCTCTGCAAGCCAGCCCCCTTCCTTTCCCTCCACTGTTCAGTAAGGGATCAGTAAGGGGTGCGTAAGACAGCACATTCTTCTGACCAAAAAGGGAAGCATACCAAAATGGGTCAGAGTATTTTATTTATTAATTAGTACTTTAAAATCTCTTCCCCCCCCCAATCTCTCTTACAGAGGCTAAACAAATTGTAAAGGCTGGTTTAAACTTTCAGATTCCTAGTTAACAAACTGATTTGGTTATCAAAAGAGATTAAAACCATGTAGCAAGCCTACAGCAACCATAGATAGATTTTTATTTTTATTTTGGTCACATTATCAAGGTCTCATTTTATCATTTGCCTTCTCCCTTCACATCAACCAAGTCAGCACACATGGGATGTTTATTAATGCATAAAGATGTTCACTAATAAAAATATTCATTTATTAACAGCAAAGTGAAGTATCATTGCTTTAACCTTCCCCTTATCGGCTTGTTTCCAAATGTTTCAGCTTACCCAGGCACACCAAAGGTGGAATCAAATCTCCCTTGACATAATTCTCTGGCCTTCCCTTAGTTGTTTATTGCCTACATGTCTATAGCTGTATGATTTCTACTGGCCTTGTGAACTGTGAACATTATAAATGCAGCCCTAAAGGGGGGGGGGAGACCCAGTGCCAACTGATTCCAGTAATATCCAGGGCTTCGCTAATAAAAGTCACTTTATTGAGGCCTCACCTGTTACCTTTATAGACTAGCATTTGTTTGACTCACAAATTTGATGAAAGTAAGTCTATCTGTTGGTTTAAGCGGGCTGATTTTTTGTTAATCTGAACTTCTGGTATTTTAAGAGAAATTGTCACCTTCATTCAGGAGCCTTCAAAAATCAAGAAAAAGTTGCCACCTTCGTTTAAAACACAGAAATTAAAACACTAAAATCACCTCAACTTTTTAAGCATCTGGGTAGGCTTGTCTAAACAATAATGTTTTTGGCAGGACCCAGAAAGAGTACAGTGAAGGTGCCTGCTTGATCTCTCTCTCCACCCCCCCCCAATATTTTTTATTTGTTTTCCAATATTGCCAAAACACAAAAACAACACCACAAAAGAAAAAAAAATGATAATAATAGTAAAACCAAAATCCAAAAAACAAACAAAAAACCCATGAAAAAGAAAAACATCATTTGTTACATTTTACTTAACATTGTTGACTTTCTCGATTCCTCTCTCACTGGGTCCATTTTAGAGTTCAATTTAAGCAATTTCCATCTGATACCTTAATTCAATCTGATACCTTTTATCATTATCTTTCAATTATTCTATTCTAAAAACATCAACTATATATAATGATATAGTATTATAATTAATAATTAATCAATTAATCCCAATCAAAAATTTATTTCCCATCCTTCAATCTTCTATTTCTCCCTTTAGCCCAAATTTTATTACCAAAGATTTCCCATAAATTCCAATAATGAATCTTATATCACAATAGCATTTAACACTTAAAATTAATACGACCCCCCCTTCCCCTGAGCTCAAGGTCTCCCAGATGTTTCAGTGAGTTCCATGAATCATTCCAGTTTCGGACCATTCAAATCCATCCATAAAATTTACATCCATTAATACCCCTCATCCCACTCCCACTCTATCCCATCCTAACTGCCATTCTTCCTTGATCCTCCCCTGCTGTCTCACCAATTCTTTAAAAATTGTAGCACAAAACCATCCAGTTATATTTCCACTTTCCAGCTCTGTCTCAATTTTCTTTCCCTCTAAATTATGGGCCCAGTGTGGATCCTGCCCTCCCTCTCTCACTGAGAGGACATTTTTCCACACTGGTTCTTCTGTGAGCACTCCTTGAATCAAACAGATGTCCTGTTCCCCCACTCTTACTGGGGGAACAATAGTCCATGCATCTTCCTCTTCTTGTTTAAATTCTGTATATTATTTTGCATCAAATCATTTTTAAGGTCCAAAAGCTGTTCCAAAAGTACTTTCTAAAAGTCCTAGGACTCAGATGACTCAAATGATGTTATGACTACAGACATCCTGGTCGTCTCAGATTTCATGGGAAAAGAGCAGATTACCAAGCAGGAGACGGTGCTATTTGTATTTCAAAACCAATTTTTTAATTCTTCTTCATGTCTTAAAAAAATCATGTGCCCATTCATGAAAAGAGCATATGTCAAACCTCTTGTCCACAGCCTTATATTTTGCACTCTCTTCAAAGTTAACAGTTCTCAGCCTCAAAGAGGTAAACAAATTCTTTCTTATTGTGATGTCACAATGGTGGCTCGCTAATCCTTCCAGGGACCCAAAGCCAGTTTCCAGGGGTTTTTCCCCCCGTCCAAATTATAAAGTTCTTACAGGGATTTTAATGAATTTAACCCTTCTCCCCTTTACCCTGCCTCAGGGGGAAGGTTTTAAGTCCACTCTTTAGTAATTTATAAGTTCCTTTCACTTATTCTGGCTATAGGCAAGTTAACTGCATCTCTGTTCTCACAATGGGGGAGACCGGCTTCCTTTTTAAATCTCCTCCTGTGACCACATTTTTACTAATTACCCCTTTAATCCAATTGTTTCAGTACTCACATTCTTTAAAATTTCATTATTATTATTATTATTATTATTATTATTATTATTATTTTGAAGAACCAATCGCTGTTGCCTGGCAGGGTCGCAGCTTCGTGCCTCCGAGGTAGCTTTGTTCCGATGCGCCACAATTTGCTCTGACCCCCTGCTCTCTCGTCATCTAAAAATAGGCAAACCAGGTAGGGGGGAGCTCACTTCTGGTGTCTGCCGGATCCACGTCCCTCAAAACGCTTGATTTGGGGTTTCTTCTGGGGAGCCGCTGCGCTGGAGCGGTTCCCCCTTCCTCGAATGCACCGCCTTCTCCTCAGCTGAGGAAAATGGCGCCCACCATTGCTCCGCGATCCGCCGGAAGTCCCGGTGCCTGCTTGATCTTAATAGGCAAGGAGTTCCTACCAATGTGAAATTGTAATTATGTGTCACCTGTTCCATACATTGGAGTCTTGAAGGTGGGCCTTCTCAGCTGCAGCACCTCAGCTTTGAAATTCCCTACCAGTTTAAATCCACCTGACACCTTCTCTGTTGAAATTTGGATGCCAGATTAAAATGTACTTGTTTACCCATGCCTTTAGAACCCAACACTGGGGTATCACTGTTGTACAGCTGAAAGGGTTTGATATAGGGTGTAAGTTTATGTTCTGGTGTTATTATATATGTCTATTTTGTTGCATTTTATTGTTAACAACCCTGAGAACTTTGAGTTAACGGGAGTACATAAGTATTTTAAATAAATAAATACAATGAGCTTACTGTTTCAATTAGTGTTTTCCTTTCCCTCTTAGGAGAGAAAGAGTTTGTCCTTGAGGTAAATGTACAGAGAAGGGGACTCCTTGGAACGTTCTGTGCAACTTGTATTTTTGTGTGTGGCAAATACATGTCTTTTCCTGCTTCTCTGGGGTTGGAAAAGACAGGGGCTATGGGACACAGGTGGCGTTGTGTGTTAAACCACAGAGCCTAGGGCTTGCCGATCAGAAGGTTGGCGGTTCGAATCCCTGCGATGGGGTGAGCTCCCATTGCTTGGTCCCTGCTCCTGCCAACCTAGCAGTTCTAAAGCACGTCAAAGTGCAAGTAGATAAATAGGTACCGCTACAGTGGGAAGGTAAACGGCATTTCCGTGTGCTGCTCTGGTTCACCAGAAGCGGCTTTGTCATGCTGGCCACATGACCTGGAAGCTGTACGCTGGCTCCCTCGGCCAATAATGCGAGATGAGCGCCGCAACCCCAGAGTCGGTCACAACTGGACCTGATGGTCAGGGGTCCCTTTACCTTTACCCGGTTCTGATGAGTACTTCCATCGGTGGAGAAACAGCAGCTGAATACCACCAGGTACTTATATGGCTCAGCTACTTCAGCCTGAAGTTTTTTGTTGGTTTTTTAAAATATTGAATTTTAATTAAGTACATGTATCTATCTAGACCTTTTTAAACAGTGTAACACTTGCAAATGTGCGTTCCTTTTTTTTAAAAAAAGTATAAATATAATAGTAGTGAGAGCTCACTTCAGATATGGAACACTCGTCTTGCATCAGTTTTTCTTGATGAAAATCTAATTAAGAAATAAGTAATTCTTTTTTATTCTTCTGTAGGATAATCTAATGGAAATGTTATAATCAATTTCATTATGTGGCTGTGTGGGAAGTGAAGATGAAAAGTAGATTTGGAGTGAATACCTATATTTAAAGAAATGCTGAGATGTTTTACATTGAATGGAGCTGGAGATAAATGGTAGTTAGAGAAAGAAAAGTGCTCATTTGCCGGCGTGTAATTTATTTTGCTTCATTAAAGGCTGTGTTCCTCAAACACTACTAAAATGTGGATCCTTTGAAACTAATTGTTATAAATATGTTTAATCACATCTTTGAAGTTACTTTCAACATTGCTTTTGCCTTCTGCTTAGATTAGATTAGATTTGTCCTGCCATTCAACTGTGGCTGTCTGGTGTGCACACCCTGGAGAAGCAGCGCCTGCAGAAACTCATCAGCTAAAGAGGCAGAGACAAAGAAAAATTGACTTTTCTTTTGGCACGCAAATTGCAGCAGCATTTCAGCTTTATCACTGCTGTAACAAGTGATGTGATGCAAAGTGAAAGCATTTATTTTAAAATCACAATTAGTAGTTTGTACCAGGGTATTACTTTGCTAAGCAAATGGGAAAGGTCTCTTAGCTCAGTAATAATCAGCATGGCTTTCATGAACATGGTCCCAGAAAATCCGGGCAAGAGATCCCACCTCTGTTTGCTGTGAAAGAATTCAGGATCCCTCTGTCCAAGGTCCTGAAAAGAGCCAGGAAAGCACACATTGCTGAAGTGGTAACATCATATGGCAAGCTGATACCTTTCCTCACCCCCACTTTTTAAAGGCTGTTACTTGAGTGAGTCTAATCCTCATGGCAAAACTTCCCTAGATGCAGATGGTTGGGCTGAATAGCCTTCAGAATAATCTTCTGGTCCATTAATTATCTCAGTAACATAGCCATCTTGCAGGAAAAAGTTAGTATCCTCATCCTAATGTGACTTGAAAGCTTGTTGTCAAGGTAAATGAGGTAAGACATGTAAAACTACTTGTACCCTGAAAGTATTGTCAAACCTCTTAATGATTTGACAAATGTACAGAAGCAAATGTACAGAAGCCTAAGGTGCTGGTTTTTTTAAAGCAGCAAGTCATAAGTTGTCTCCAGGAGGCCGATCCACTCTGGGACCAGTCTTGATGGCTTCTTCTTAGCCTTGGGCCTGAGAGACAGAGCGAGAATGCTGCGAATGGGCCACCCACCACCTCTCTTGTTAGAGCGGCAGAGGTTGCCTCAGAGGTGGCATTGGTAGACTTCGGCATGAATGCCGAGGCAGCACCCAGAATGCCTGCTTGGGGCTTCAACGCCTCCAGGGGAGCCATAGGGCTGCATCAATACATCACAGGTACAAATACATGTGGCAAGAAATACTCTTCATCTTATCGTTGCTATAAAGCAGGTTGCTAGCCATGTGGTGGTATGGTGATTTATAATAAACCAGTTGCCATGGATGCAGTGGTCCAGGAGCAGTGTTGCTTGAGAAGACCTTCTTGGTAGTGGCCCCTGGTCTGTGGAATGTCCTCAAACCAACATTCCATGCTTGCTTTATTTATTTATTGAAAATACTTATATCCTCTGTAGAAGAAAATATATATAGATCACAGCGGTTCACAACAATATAAAAACGTAGACTCAGACAATAAAATCATAAAAAGTTAAAACAAGTTAAAAATAAAGCCAGACATCAATAGAATATTGTGCAGAATGTACTCTTTAATTGCCGTAGTTACAGGTAGGTAGCCGTGTTGGTCTGCCGTAGTCAACAAAAAATAAAAAAAAATTCCTTCCAGTAGCACCTTAGAGACCAACTAAGTTTGTCATTGGTATGACATTGGTATGAGCTTTCGTGTGCATGCACACTTCTTCAGATACTCAGGTATCTGAAGAAGTGTGCATACACACGAAAGCTCATAGCAATGACAAACTTAGTTGGTCTCTAAGGTGCTATTGGAAGGGATTTCTTTAATTACCTACATAGGCCTGGCGGAACAGACATGTTTTCAGCAGGCATTCACCTCAGCAGGTAAATAGATGTTTGTCCAGGCCGATGCAGGCAATTAAGAGGGAGGGGGACAGGGTATGTGTTACTTTGAAGGTAGCTACTTCCTTCAACCGTTTGTGTGTTTTTTTTAAAAAAAAGCTATTTTAATTATTAACTTAGATGCTTTCTATTGTTTTACATATGTGCACTGCCCTTGGACCAGTTGGTACAAATAAATACGTTGCAAATGAATTAATGAATGAATGGTAAAGACAAGAGACTATTGTGATAGTCATCAAAACCATTGGAGGTACTGAGCAAAGACACTTCATCCACTTTGTATTTGCATATATAAAGTCATTTAAATGCATGCCAAGTTAAAACTGCCCAATGCTAGCACTGAGGCAGACCTAAAACAGTGGAGGGGTGAATGTTTGGAAGGGGTGGAGAAAGTTTCATTGTAGAATAAGCCAGGTGGCAATTCTACACACAGTGAGATTTGCAAATTCCCTTGATTAAAATCTATGGGGGATTGTGAAGAATTGCAGGTGAATTTCTACTAATGCCTTTGGCTAGCTGTGATATACATCCTCGGGGAATTGGCTTCCACGTTTCTGATGCCAATGGAATTAACTGTGCGCTTCTTGAAGCAAGAGTATCTGTGCATCCAGAAAGGGGGCTACTGAGTAACATAAGCCCGACAACATTCAAAATCAAGAGGGAGGGAGGGGAGAGAAGTCAAAGAGGCAGGACAAATCAAAAGTAGACCAAGGTTTGAGTGCATGGTGATGCACTGCTGCTGAATCATATTGATACAGGTTGTCATCTAAACCTGGTAACAAAGATCAACTGCTCTCCGAATATGAAATGGCAGCCTCCAAGTGGCACACAGGAGTTGCCTGCTCTCAGATCACTGGTTCATCTAGCGCACTGTCGTTTACTCTGACCAACCATGGACTCTCAGACAGAAATTGCTATCCGAGATCCCATTCAGCAACTCCCTGCCTCACACATTCAATGCCGGAGTGAGGGCCAGGTACTGAGACGAACTGCAAGTGAAGCCCATTCCCTCCGCCTCTGGGGGAGTTTTCAAGGATGATTTACTCTCTGTCATCCTTGTTCTTCATTCACTGATGATCCCCCACTGTTGTGGGGGCTGCCTCCATTAGGGCAGGCGGGACTGGAAGCCCTGACTAATTCAGAGTTGGGGTGTAGGAGCACATTTTGGATGAAGTTATCCTTTGAGCATCCCAGACTCACCTTTTTTGGGATGTAGAAGATTGACTGAGTATTATTACTGTAAACTTGACCCAAAGGCTAACTGAACCTGTACAGCTCTTTGAGTAGAGTTCTATATGGACCTTACAGTCAAATTTTGATAATAATCTGGTCACTACATCCCTGGACTAGGCATAGGCAACCTTGCCCATCCAGATGTTCTGGGACTACAATTCCCATCATCCCTGACCACTGGTCTTGTTAGCTAGGGATCATGGGAGTTGTAGTCCCAAAACATCTGGAGGGCCAAGGTTGCCTATGCCTGCCCTGGACCATCTGCAGTTGCATACTGAGAACAAAATAAGTAGAAACTTTCCTATAAATAAGAACAATGAAAATACAACAGTAACTTCAGCTTCTGTCATGATGAATACCTGCATATATAATGTTGATTCTTACATAGATTATTGTTTGAGTCTTTTCATTTCACTTGCATTGCTATTGCTCCTCTCATATGCTCTCTGCCTCTTTGAATCATACTGGTGATTTTTTCACAATGTTCATTTCAGCATATTGCACCCTATTCTCCTTTGCTTCAGGCTGATATCTTTATACACATTTGTGTGTGTGTGCATGAAAAGTATTTTTAATGGTTAAACAACTGAAATCATTGATATAGTTTCCTTGCTACTTTTGGAAAAGGAAAGGGTGAGACTCAATACATCATTTAATGACAGGTTGGTTCCTATCCACTTAACAGATAATGTTATTCGATCATTCTTTCTTTTAGCACCAGTACTGCACATGCCTCATTAACTAACATAGCTCCCAAAAATCTCAGATCTGCACCCTATAAGTTTGCACTTTACATCTGGACAATAGGGAGTAC
Source organism: Zootoca vivipara (assembly GCF_963506605.1). Lineage (NCBI taxonomy): Eukaryota > Metazoa > Chordata > Lepidosauria > Squamata > Lacertidae > Zootoca > Zootoca vivipara. The sequence goes on along the minus strand of NC_083284.1, from coordinate 7,439,129 downwards.
TTGAGTTTTCAAACTGGGGAAGGAAGAGAAACAGGAAAACACAGATTTTATGGGTGCAAGGGACTATTTGGTGAATGAGTATGTAGCACTGAAGAAAGAAAGGTAGCAAGAACTGATACTTTAAGAAATAAGAGATGAAAGATAGGGTGGGGCAAGGACATTGGGAGCTTCAAAAGAACTGTGTGCTAAAAACTGAAGATGATAGGAAGTCAGTGGACTGGTTTAGTTATCTACTAATAAAACACAATGATGCACTGGGTGAAATTTCACATAATCCACATTCAGTGATATTTTCTATTTTCAATGATTTTTTTTAAAATGCAAAATACTTATTTTAAAAAGCATTTCTAACACAATGTGGAACACTCTATAACCTATAGACCTAGTGCATCTCAAAGTGTAGACTAGATTCTGGTTGTCCACATCACAACCACTTAAATATCTAAGCTTCTCTTCATTGCTGCTGCTTGCACAGCCATATATTTCAAACACTATCAGTTAGGGTGAAACTTTATGTACAAATGGCCCTAAAATTAAGTATTTTCTCTTACAACAGCAAGTTTTCAGTTTCTTCTCTGATATGCTCTTCCAAGTGCTTATGGTCGAACTCTCTTACAATCTAATTTAAAGAACAATTAGTGAAATGTATTCAAAACAAATTAAGTTGATCCACCCTGATTTGTCAATTCCATTCAACTGTAGCTAACTGTCATCTAAAGGTTGCCCATAGATAACACTGTCTGTAGAATCAGCATTAACTTGTCATATCATAGGTCTAGTGCTGCAGTTAACCTAGGTGAATATTTAAAAACTTTTCTCTCTTTCTGGCTACTTGCTTGTCTATTGGTGGAACACTATTTTATCATGAACAGCAGAATCAATCCAAGCAAAACTTTGCAGAAACAATTGGCCAAGTACCAGCTGGGTATAGATTTGGTGTTGACCTTGCTCTCCTCCATTCTGCGAAGATAACGGAGCAATTGTCCCTGTCTGACTTAGAATAATAAAGCTGTAGAAGCCTGACAAGGCAACTTTACACTCTCCCCCCCAGAGCTGCGTGAGATTTGAGGGTTCTGTAATGCTTATTTTGGTTATATATAACTGCATGGTCCTGTGGCAAAAACAGGGCTATAAACACCTTATTCAATCAGCCCTCCCCCTAAAAAAAACCAAACCCTCTGATATAGTTTTATGCTGTGACACTGCATTTCTATGATGATTAAGCATGGAAGAAATACAAAACACCCTGGAATGGGGTGGAGAGCAGGGCCGTCCCTACGGCCAGGCTGGGTGGCGCAGGGCACCAGGGCGCCTGCCCGCCACGGAGCTGCGCCCGCCCACCTGCCGTGGAGCTGTGCCCCCGGCAGCTGTGCTGCGCCCGCCCGCTCGCCCAGCCACGCAGCTCCGGCCGCGCAGCTCCGCCCATCCGCCGTGCCGGGAAACGGGGCAGGGTGGGGGCACCGGAGGGATCCGTCGCACCATGGCGCCAGGGTGCCAAATATACTTAAGATGGCCCTAGTGGAGAGAAATAGTAACAACAATCAGTAAGCTAGAAGCAAAGGGTGATAGCAGGAGACCAAAGTAAGAATGTGGGAAAACTTCCAGGGAGAACAAGACATTGGTTGCTTCCACAAGGATCAGGAATTAACAGAAATTAGAAAAGCATTGTACATTTAAAGCATATGCAACACACATAAGGCTTTCCCCAACGAATCCTGGGAAGTGGAGTTTCTCCCTCACATAGCTACCGGTACAATTTCTATCATCCTTAATGAACTAGGGTTCCCAGGAATTTTTTTTTTTGGGGGGGGGTTGTCATGTGCTTTAAATGTGTGTCACATATGCCTTAAGTCCTTAAGTACCTGAGTTACTATCCAAGCTTCACTCCACCAGTTGTGAGCCGCAAAAACTCAAAAGAGATATTGTCTTGGCATACCATCTGCTGCCATAGCTGGATCCTGTATGAACCAAATGGGCCAGATAATCCAATTCCAATAGATTGCGACCAATAACAGGTACATTGGTTTATGACCCTGTTGCATGCTTCTAATAACATTCTCATTCCTCCTCAACATCCATGGCCACTAGAATATAAATTCATTTTATTTCTTTAAAATTTAAAGTGGGTACAGCTATACTGTGGCTCAACAGATGTTGTTGGACTCCAACACCCATCAGTCCCAGAGAGCATGACAAATAGTCACTGAGCTGTACTTCATATCTGGAGGGCCATCCTTGTTTCAAAGAATGCCATTTCACTCTGTGTTAACAATAATGCACCATATATGAATGTAAGCATGAGGAAATGTGAGAGTTCGACTGGCCAGAATACAGATTCAACATCTTCTGGCTCCATTGCTCACTTTGCTACCAAGTTCACAGTTATTCTTAATCTCTCCCCACCACGACCCATCTCTCACGTATGATAATGCAAGACTGACAAGTATTAAAAGAAACAAGATGAACTCTCCCTCCAACACCCACCCAAGACTGCAGTCTAGGAACAAATTCTGATTTATTGAATGCAAGTGCTAGTAATGACTTATCAGTCTGGGTGAGAGAAGTCTATTACCCTCCAACCATATATCAAGCGGTTTTCATTTCTGTTATATACAGCATGTCAGGTAGCTCACAGTCAGAGCTGAACACTAAATTCACTCCAGGGTTAATAAAACTTTGTAGTGAGCAAGCATGACAGACAAGGTCTTGATTATAGAGTGCAGGATAGCAATTTTGGAACAAGTGCTTCTATCTATATTTCAAAGAAAAACTTAAAGAGCTCAAAAACAAAGTATTTGATAGTGTAAAGTATAAAGAAATGAAGTAAAATAGACTGCAGGCTCTGAGATGTAGCTTATATGTTTTATGACTTCTGCCAATTCCTAAACACATCATGAAGGTTGCAGTCCTAAATAGTACGTGAAAAGACTCTTCAGTCTACTTTTTGAGCTAGTAAGTGGTGGATTGGCTCTATCGCTACTGATGGTTGGCAATTATTCAAAATACAGCAAACCACATATTTAGCGTGTCACTTAGTTGGACCTTGAAGTAGTCATTGCATATACCAAAGAGATATAGTTGCTCAGCTTCTGCTTTGCATAGGTCTCAAGTTCAATCCCTAGAATCTCTTGATAGGGCTAGAAACCCTGGAAGACCACTTGGCAGTCAGTGTTGAGCTAGATGCAACAGTGGTCCAACTCAGTGTAAGACAGCTCTCTATGATTATCTGAGTGTATTATGAGCAATAGATGATACCCAGTGTCAGCCATAATCAGATTAGATCCACTGAAATAAATGGGATTGAGTTACTTATGTCCATTCCCACATCCTTCCTTGATGGCCTGAACAGTGGTTAATGCTAATCGTGAACTTAAGCATGCTTTCAAATCTAGCTGGCTAGCATTAGCCAGATTGTTGAAGACTTGAGCTATGATTAATGCCACTGAGAGGAGGAGGCAAGCAGTTTACATGTGAGAAAAAGAAAGTGTATTTCTGTAGCCCCTTTCCAATCTCTGAAACGTGTTTAAAGAAATAATGGTGTAACATCTGTACCCACCCCAGACAAGAAAAACAAACAAACAAACAAATGGGACTTGGCTAGATTGAACTGGAAGAGGGGACTGGTTCACACAATTCCATCAAAATAGGAGGGTAATGTGGTTTAGCACTTGCTGAGAAATAAGTTCCACTAGAATCAGAGTGACTTTCAAATAAACTGGTTCAGAATTTGTGAGTAGACTAATTTATCAGAAACAAGCATGGGGGATTTTCACCAGAAGCTGTCAACACTCCCAATAAGCCCAGTGATTTCAGCTTCTACCGTGGCTATTTCTGCAAACAAGTTCACAGTTCCTCAAATATAATTAAGGGGGAGGGTAGGAATCTCTCTCTCCCCACCCCCACCTCCACATGTTTTAAATATGCCAATTAAAAATGAGATGCTACAGGAGGAGAGATGATAATAGAGTGCCTAAGCATTTTTGTTTGTATAATTATATATATATATTTATCTTGAAAGCTTTCAATAATGTCATTTCACCATTTGGAAGAGGTGGGGAGTATAACAAAACTGAATATGAGGAATTACATCTTATTTACACTGTTAGACTTAATTTTTATTTGGTTTCCAAATGAAAGCCTTCAAACCACTAAAATGCCTAAGTGGTAAAAATTACTTTTAAAGTGCATTTTCCATTTTTAACAAGTTATTTATATTTATGGTTTTTATCTTGTTTCTGTAAACCATCCTGGAAGCTCTGCCCAAAGGCAGTGTATAAATCTAGATCAAAAATACTTACATGTGTGTGGAACAGGGGTTAACACATGAAAGATCACTAAGAAAGTAAGTGTCCCTCTAAAAGTCATTGGGAGCAGGCCATAGAGGAATGTATAGTTAAAGAATATTACCTCTCAAGCACATGACATAATCTTACAACAACTCACACTAGAAACAAGAGAGTTAGGTTGCAATCCTAAGCATGTTTAATCAACCAGAAACACCTCTAAATCAACTTGAATTATCCCCTCTCAACCTCTTAAAACTCTTTGCTGAAATAAGTTAAATTAATCACTAAGCAATGAATGAAAACACCTAATGTTATCTGGGGAAATACACAACCACATTAAGATATTAGGGGAGTAGTTTGTTTAGGAACATTGCATGAAACAGGATTCCCCCTCCCCAAAATTTTGACTAAAGTTTAGGGGAAATGTGCAAAAGTACATTTGAAAGCAATGCAACTCTTCATTTTGGCTATCTGATGCTGGAATTGTTCTGATTGCCCATCCAATGAGCACTTAATGTCCAAGAGTAGGAGTATAACATTCAGGGGAAATAGGAAACAGATGATGTTTATTCTAAATAGGCCAATTAAGCTGCCACAAAATACCACTGACTTGTCTCCTAATGGGAAATAATTTAAAATCTGGCTCTTAGCAAGCTTGAACCTACTTATTTGTATCTATTGGTGGCAATGTGACAGATAAGCACAAGTAAATTCCCAGTGAAATCAATGTAACTTGTCCATGTTTAGCTGCTGCAGAATGAAAGTCCTTGCTTTCACTCAGTGGTCACAGTGAAGCACTTCATTTGGCCCTATCAACAATAAAGCAGCAGGAGAGAGAAGGAGAGGCCCAAGAGCAGGGGGAAGCAAAAGCCTGTTTTGTTGATCCAATTGTTGAAAACAAAGAAAAAACACTCATGGGAGTAGCATGGAACATATAAAGCACTCTGCTTGAACTGAACTAGGATCTAACTCAAGTGAGCTGCTTCCAAGGTTCCATCTTTACTGTACATTTAAGGCAATATCATGTCACTTTTAACAAGTCACAGTTGCCCCTTTAAAAACAATCATGAGAGCTGTAGTTTGTCAAGGTTGTCAAGAGTTCTAGGGAGACCCCAATGCCCCTCAGAAAACTACAATTCCCAAAGTGGCTTGTCAAGCAATTCCTCTTTTCAGGGGACTCTTAAAGTCCAGCTAGTCACCCCTACCTGGTCCCGCCCCTGCCACAGCCATTTGGGGGTGCTTATACCAGTTTCTGCTCAGCCATCTGAGCCACCTTAAGCAAGTTACCCTGACATATCTTTGACTGAGCTGGATGAACTGCCAATTTCTAATTTAGTCATCCCAGCAATCTGGCCCCCTAAACATAGTGTCTCTTTCCGCCTGCTTTTGCCCTGTTTGCTGCATCATTCCTTAGGCTTAGATTAAATAACACTGCCTTTCAGCGTTGTTTCTTCACCTTGAAATGAAAGGAGCAGCAGAAAATCAAATTCCTTGTCAGGGCTGCATTAGCTTCTTAAACTATGCCAAGCCACTGGGATGCGACAGCTGATGTTTCATTTCAGCACTCGCCTCCTTTTCTCTTCAGAATAAGCAACAAATGCTCCAGGATGCTTCAGGATGATTAAGTGCTTGAACCCCTGCAGATATTCAGTTACATTTGAGGAAGAAACAAATGGGCTCCAATACAAGTTTGGCTTCTTTCCTTTTTGTTATCAATTTACTTAGAGCCTACCTTCCCAGAGGGAAGGTGTTAGGGGAAGGGTAGTACCTCTGGTGGAAGATGTGCCGTGTTCCTTCTGGCATAGTTTGTCCACCTTTGGTTCCCCATCCTGCACTTCAACTCTCACCTGTGACTCCTATTAGCTGTCAGCATGAAACAGTCGCCACAACCCAGGAATGGCTTTGACTGGCTGGCTAAACCAGGTGAGGGTAGCAAAGGGTCTCCTACCTTCATTGAGTTAGGGACTTCCCCTGAATACAAAGACAGGCTCTGGCAGATTGAGCAGACAAGAGCAATAGTGGGTCCAACAATCAAGCGGGTGGTTACTGCATGTGCTGCAGTGGGAAATGAGGGGCAGATGGCACTCTCATAATATCATAATATTAGATATTTAGACACAAATCTGCTCTGAGCAATGCAAAGCACCATCACACCAAAACAAAGGAAGGTAATTGGTAATGCAGACACATACTTCAATCTATATATAGCTACTAGTGTGTTAAGATTGCCTTCCTACTCATTCTCAGCTGAGTTTATTTCAATTCCCTCTCTCTCTCTCTCCCAACCATACCTTAAAAAGGACTAAAAGATGTATATAGCATGTTTGCTGCCTGTTGAATGAAACTACCGAGGCAATATTATTCATCCAATAACACAACATGGATGGGTGGCAACAAAATATAATCCTATTGTTATGAAAACAGAAAATATGGTGAATCACTTTGTATATTAATAAATGGCACATACAGGTTGTATGGGATGTTAAATGAAGGGTATATATCTGGTTGGAGACACATCGTGAATCTCAGCAGCTAGTATTCACAGAACACATTCATCATGGCTAGCAGCTCTGGTTTGCTTTAAAAAAAATTTTAGCTCGTTTATATACGAACTGATTTATTAATTTTCTTACATTCTATCCCACCTTTCTTCCATCAAGGAAGATGAGGATGAGGGTAGTAATTCTGACCTGAAGTACCGGCTAAACTTTCTCTGAGATGGAAAGAGGATACATTTTAAATGACTGCAAAACAATAACCTATACATATGAGATAATTATTTATACAGTTCATCACCTCGAACCAAATAAGGCAGTTCTACCAGGATATTTTGCAAAAGTTTTGGGTACTGCAAGAAAACTGATTGAAACATATAAAATAAAATAAAATATATTAGGGTTCCAAATGCTTTTGGCATTTATCTTACAGCCTGATTCTTCATAAATGTATTTATGTGCTTGAATGAAAACACTTAGCACCCCACATGTTAATAGATTGTCAAGGAAACTAAGTCTTGGTTTTATTAGCTATTCGCCCTGACTCAATAAATGGTCTCAGTAATACCCATCACTCATCTATAATAATAAAAAAATGGTTCATTTCCCTTGCCCTTTATTTTCTACTTAATATTCCTAATGAACTTAATGTAGCAAATGATGTAATCAGACAAAAGAACTGCAAGAACTCTTTCTGTCACTGTAAGCACAATAATCTTTCGCTTAAGATTCAGCATTAACAAAAGACTTTAGTTAGCTTATTCAGATCATCCTGTTTTTAGTGGAACATTTTGCTCTCTACTAACACCACAGAAGGAAGCTAACTGTTATTCATTTTATACTGTTACAACACAGTGCCATTATGATATGTGGTCTATTTCCATATACAGTGTATATGCTGTATATACTTATCTGAGCCTATGATGGAGGGGTACACAACATTCACACCCCAAGAGGCTCTGGCTTCTTCCATAGCCTCAGCAGTCTTGGACTTAAACAGACCCCAACCATTGCTCGCAAAGGTTGCTCTCTGACTCTCTAGCCCCCTGCTTACTAGCTCCCTTGCATAACATCTAACTGCAATCCCTGAACTCCAGCTTTTTCTAACTGAGGGAGAGGTACCATTCCTTTGACCCTTTTTCGGGCTAATGAATCATTACCCCATAGGCTATCATTTTTTGTTGGCATCTGTCAGTCTCTGGAGACAATGGAGGAGTGTGCCTTTGAGGATGAAGTCAAACTGTTAGGAAGTTGCAAAACCTGCTGTAGCTGTGGAGATCAAAGTGAGAGAAACGTGTTTTGTTGCAACGGGGGCAAATGAAGATGTCCAGTTCTGCTACTGCAAATGCACCATGGCGTTGTTTCTCTATGTGCTCCTCCCAGTGGCCATTCTTCCTCTGGCCAATCATATGGTAAAAAGGTAAAGGTAAAGGACCCCTGGACAGTTAAATCTAATCAAAGGTGACTATGGGGTGCAGCACTCATTTCACTTCAGGCCAAGGGAGCAAGTGTTTGTCCACAGACAGCTTTTCTGGTTCATGTGATCAGCATGACTAAACTGCTTCTGGTGCAACGGGACACCGTGACGAGTGTCAGAGCGCACAGAAACACCATTTACCTTCCTGCCACAGTGGTATCTATTTATCTACTCACACAGGTATGCTTTTGAACTGCTAGGTTGGCAGGAACTGGGACAGAGCAACAAGAGCTCACCCTGTTGCATGGATTTGAACCACTGACCTTTCATTCAGCAAGCCCAATAGGCTCAGTGGTTTAGACCACAGTGCCACCACAACCTGACTGTCTGTCTGCAGACACTGCAGCCATCTGCAAGGTCTTGATGTTACCATCTTCCATTCTGTGGACATGACCAAGCCAGTGTAGATGTCACTGCAACAGGAGTGCAAACAGGATCAGAATGTGGGGTTGGGAAAGCAAAAAAATTGGCCACCACTGTACTACCCATATAGGTTGTCTTGTAATACAGATAGTTAAGAAGACTCATTTGAGTTGGATTTTGATTTTCTGCATTTATATCACATTCTTCCTACAACAACCTCAGAATTGGTTATTTGACATTCCTAAATGATCCCCCAGCCAGGTATTGGATAGTTCCAAACCTGCTCCATTTTATAGGTGAGACTTCATAAAGCTACTTCTGATCATTTCCTACGTACTCAGAGATTTTATAGAAACAAGTTAACCATGCATTTCCTTTCATAGAGAGCAGGGACTTGAACAACCAGAACAATGAAGATGACTTTCAAGGCCTGCATGAATTTCCAAAATGTTTCTAGTCTTACTGTATCAAAACTATGCACACCTCTCATATAGCAAATCAGCAAAGTCTGGTTGTTTGGCATCCAATGGGACTCCAGACCTTTGGCCCATTTGCTTCTTTAAGTCCACATGACATAACTATCAAAACGGCATGATTAAACAGAAAAACAGTAGCAAGATAAATACTACGTTTTTCTCCACTTCAGATGTCTCTCACCTAACAGACACTCCCCTTCATATTATGAATATTGCAGATTTGTATATATTTAATAGAACATATATTATTATCTTATATTCTGTTGGTCATGTAAAATATACCCAGGTAGTATAGTCTACATGAATCTTCTGATGATTTTCGATGTGTAACTTTGCGTTCAAGTACCAGTGTTTCTCCGAAAATAAGACACTGTCTTATATTTATTTTTCCTCAAAAAAGCACAAAGTGGCTTATTTTCAGGGGATGTCTTATTATTATTTTATTACGTGTCCAGCCTAGCCTCTTCCTTGGCACCCTCCAGAACTGTGCCTATCACTATGTCTTATTTTCAGGTTATGGCTTATATTGCGCAAATGCTTAGAAATCCTGCTACGGCTTATTTTATGGGTATGTCTTATTTTTGGAGAAACAGGTATGTTTCTGCATGCCAAACCCATGTTTACTAGGTTGCTTCCAAACAACCTGTTTAATGAACATTTTTCCTGATTTGTTTGTCAAGAGATTAGACAACACCAGCTTTTGAATGCGTATTCATCCTGGTTTGTTTGTGGGTGATTAGACAACATTGTGTCAAACAAATATTATCCCAGAATTTATAGTGCATTTTCCTTTGACTTTCCTTATTGCAAAAAGCCTAATCGTTTTGGGAAACAGGTTTGTTTTGCCAGCCTTCCAAATCAGCTTTAATTATACAACCTGAATTCACTGGGATGTGATTAAATCCCACTTGAAAACAGTAAGTCAGGAAATGCCCCTAGAAAGCATTGGGATCACAAAATTGGAACCTGTTGCATCCTCAGCATTTTTTTGTCTGTGTGTTTTTGTTTGAGACAGAGAGAAAGAAAGAAATGCTGCTATGTAGATTAATCCCAGAACATGCATTAATGCCTCTTCCTTACTGTATCAGTATTATTCATTAAATAATCCATTGCCTGATTAAAAGGGGGGAAATTGAACTATGACATAGCACAACGTAAGTAAAGAAAGAAAGAATGTTGAACAGATCTCTTGTTAAGATACTACTGTATACACTGCAGCTAAGGTGTTCTGTCTGAAAGCTGCCAATGGGAACAAGAAAGGAAGCTGTCCAAAAAAGTGGCCCATTGTGCCGGTGTGTCCCCTCTCCTCACCCCACCCCCCTTGCTCCACAACATCTACTGGAGGGAGCTGAACTCCAGCAAAACTTCACAGTTTAGTTTCTGTGCAGCAAATCTTAAGGCACCACTGCAAATCCATGGAGGTTTATAAGCTGCTGGAGAAGACAGGAGCCACAGGCTTGTCACTATTGGCTGGGGATACTGTAATTGCAGATTTCATTGAAGGCTGCTATGACATGTGTGTCTTGGGGGTGTGGCTACAGAGCTGTGGGGTGCACCTTCACTTCACACCCTGAAAAGGTGTAACTGCCTTACAAACCAAGCCCAATATAACAAATGTTATACATGTGCAGACATGTAAACATTCCTAATTTAAAGACCACCTTATTATTAAAGAATTATTGTGGCTGGAAAGGACTTGAGGGAAGAATTAATGCAAGTTTCTACAAAAGCTGTCTTTTCAGAGATGTTCCCTTTAATTTGGAGTTATTTTCTTTCTCTTTTCGCCCCACCTTCAAGGTTTGACTGTAATCCCCACGTGAAGACAAATTACTTTATTATCTTCAGAAAGTCTGCTGAAAATCATTGAATTTTTAGTCCTAGTTGCAGAAGATATTTCTTCCTTGACAAAGTACATCAATACCTGTCAGTGCCATAGAGATGGAAGACAAAGCCATTTATAGAACAAAAGAAACAAGGAAGATTTAACCGTGACATTCATTTAAAGTAAAACATCCCAATATAATAAGAGATGTCAAAAGTACATAGCCAAAGTCTGTATCTGCATTTGCTTTAATCAGGGGTTCACAAATGCTGGCTTAGCATTGACCAGTCACTGTTTGTAGTGACCCTGAGTACACTACATATGGAGAGGTATGGGGTGGGGGGGGGGCTTTTGCAGAAGAAGATGCAGGATCTCTTGCACCCTTTCTCACAAGTCAGTGTAAAGGGCAGCAGAGTCCCCTCCCCCTCACTCTCACATATTTGCATGTATTTGCATGCAATGGGATATTTGTCTTGGTCACTGGGAACTCAATCAGCAACAAGAAGGCAGCTCACAGCCTGAAGAAAAGCTAGAAGATGAAGGGCTAGAACACAGCAGATGGTGACATAAAGTTGTGCTTAAAGCATAGGTACGGTAGCTGGAAACCTAATGACAGAGTCTTTAGGCTGATCTTGACCCCAGTGAAAATGTTTCTTCTGAAAGAGGTCCTCATCTGCAACTGAGCATCCATCAGGCCAATGAGCAGCACTGTAACAAATAATTATATCAACTATGAACCTGTAGAAGCAGAACAAGTAGCTATTATCATAGCAGCTTATTGCAAGAATGACACAAAAGATTTATGAGATTCTCACATGTCATTCCTCTGACAAATCTCTTAGAAAGATGAATATGTAAAATAAACTACCCTGGATATATTGATATTTCTATAATCTCACAAGGGAAAATTATTAGGTGGGGGAGGTGAGCCATAATTCAGAATGATCCATTTCCTAGTTCTTATCTACTGAACTCAACACATTGAAAAGGAAGGCGGGTCGGTTTGGATTTATGGATCTAAAATTCTCCTTCAGTTCAGAGACTAACTACTAAATTTTGTTTACTGCTGAGATTCTCAAACTCTGTCATGGAAAGTTTAAAAGAAGAAAACAAGTATATGAATGCCAAATGGAACATTTCACTTTCTCTATACTTCTCGACTGGTAGAAGCTGACATCATCATCAAGGTGCTTTCAAATAGGTGGAAGGTATCCTTAGAAAGCCTCAGGACCATTAATCACCTGGCCTGCTTACAATACAGCTAGTCTCTCTACCAACTGATCATTGAAACGGGTTTAGGATACTGTTCCTTGCCTCCCACACAGAGTGGAAGGGAAGTAGCAAGTTTTCCTCCTAACCAGCATCACTTCTAGGCTTCTAGGCTTCCCATGAGCATAAGCATTTCTCAGCACCTTGGTTCAACTCACACTCTAGAGGGAAGGGTCAAGGCTGCAAGGTAGCATGGTTTGAGTTTGGTTTCGGGAAGAGATAAATTGTCCCAAAATCAAAGGAAAGGGTAAGGTGTTGATCCAAGTAAAACAGGTGGATAAAACAGTCTTCTTCCACTGAAGGTTTCTTTATATATGAGTGTGTTGCTTGACATAGTTCACAGCTGTGGTACTAAAGAAAGGGCCACACACAATGGCTGTGAGACAATGACAATGTCCTCTGTGGGATATGGTCAGATGCAAAACAGACAACCACTACTTTTTATATTAGAGATCAGTTGTAGACCAAAGATGGTAGTAGAGAATTCTAATACCCTTCCTTGTTGTGCTCCTTGTGATATATTTTACAATTTCCCTTTCATGGGCCTGCTGAGATTGAATTTGTAGTTGTTGTTTTTTTAAAAAAAAGGTAAAGGACCCCTGGATGGATAAGTCCAGTCAAAGACAACTATGGGGCGCTCATCTCACTTCAGACAGAGGGAGCCAGTGTTTGTCCACAGACAACTTTCCGGGTCATGTGGCCTGCATGACTAAACTGCTTCTGGCACAACAGGACACCATGACAGAAACCAGAGCGCACAGAAACACTGTTTACCTTTCTGCCACAGCAGTACCTATTTATCTACTTGCATTGGTATGCTTTCGAATTGCTAGGTTGGCAGAAGCCAGGACAAAGCAACAGGAGCTCACCCCATTGCAGGGATTTGAACTGCCGACCTTTTGATCAGGAAGCCCAAGAGGTTCAGTGGTTTAGACCACAGTTCCACCTGCGTCCCTTATGAGCCTAGGGCACCTCCCTGGCTGCCACTTTGTGCATCAGCTGAAGTTCTGCTTCACCCTGGGATGGGAGGGGTTATTGTTGAGTTTTTCTATAAGTAATATTTAATATTATTCAGCTTGCTCTGAGCAGAAGCTTTCAGGTGCTTGGTTGAGGAAAACCCTAGATAGGGCTAACAGCACCTGACAGTGGAGATATAATGTTGATGGATGATGGAGGGCAGCAGAAGGGACAACCTTGGAAATTTGCACATGGAAGGACAGTGCTGGGGAAGTAGCACAAACAACCCTGAGGGTTCCTCTCAATTGCTTAATCATGGTTAAGAAGAAACATCAGCCTTGCACCTCCACCCCCCCTAAAAGTAGTCTTTCTGCAGATAAATAGATACAGCAGATTGCTTAGCAAATGCAGATTGAAACGTTTTACAGCTTTAGTAAACATTAATAGGTATTAAAAGGTGCATGCTCTAAAACCAGCTAAGCTCTGAAGCACAGGATTAAATCAAAACAAAATATTTTATAGCTCTCAACTCAGTTTGATTCCAAATTTTACACTGAAACTGCCAATTCAAAAACGCAGATGGCAGAAGACAAAGTTAAATATCACGAGAAAGGAAAGTGTGAGGGTGTGGGTGGCATTTCAGCACAGCTGAAGAAAAGGTGAAAGTGGATCGAAATTTCAAAGCTCAGCTTTAACAAAGCAGCAAACAGGAAAGAAGTAGGGATGGTAAAAATACATGGCTGGCAGCAGCAGTGCCATGGCCTCTAGGTACCAGTCCATCAGCACTCACCTGATGCCCTCCTCCCCAGCAGGACACACAGACATGAGCTGTGGGGAGAGCAGGGGGTTTTGGGGAACGGGGAGGAACTTGCTTGTTTTTCCCCATGAAAGGGTTTTCCTGAACGTGAGGGGTGGGAGGAAGGATCAATGTGCTGCTGGCACCTGTTTGCTTGCTTCATCCAAAGAGGAGCATGAAGAGGAGAAGCAACTGGGATGTTTGATGCCAGCCACATCTTCTGCCCTCTGAAGGGGCATTGCTAATTCTTAAGGGAGGAAGAAGCCACAACAGGGCTTTGTTCTTGGGTGTTTGTTTTCTGTAAAGGAGGTTTCCAGACGGGAGGAGGCAGGGCCCTCTTTACCAGGGGGTGCAACGGGTGTGGTGCACCAGGGCACCAAATTCTGGGGAGTGCCCACCGCTGAAGCCGCCTAAGCTCTTAACTGCGACCTCTGGGTGATTGCGGCCGATGGGTCATTTCCATTCTCTTTTGCATAACAGCTGCAGAATCAACATATGCAGCAGCACCCCGGATGGTGTCTTTCATTTTCACATGATTGCAAAAACAGAGTTATAGCTGCTCCTCTAAAAAAAGCTCAGCAGCAACTTTGTGCTACCCCAATAATAATTTGGGAGCACTGGGTGAATCTTTGCACCCCGGCATCGCATATGCTAAAGATGGCCCTGGGAGGAGGTGCTGCTCTGTGTTCTCTCTGTGTGGACACACACACAAAAGATCCCTAATGTCAGAGCGAGAGAAAGAGAGAAAGAAGGAAGAGATTTATTGTTTGAGTGTGTGACAGAGAGGCAGCAACAGATTTATAGGCACATGCAATATGCAAAGAAGAAGGACCACGTGTGACTGAGGGGGGTCCCTCAGCACACCCTTACTGCACACCTATAAATCTACCACTGCCACTGACTGTGGTCAGCCCTCCGCCTAGAGCCATAATCCCTACCCCCACTCCTGTCTTCTTCTTGGCAGTGGGCCTTCTCATTGCTATGAGGAGCAAGCAGCAGGAGAAGCAAGATTGCCCCCCCACCCCAGTCTTATTTACAGTGACAGGCTTTCTCATCACTGTTGTGAGAATCATCAAGAAGCAAAACACCAAGGACATTTCCAAAAGGCCTCTGAGCTGCCCTCCCCACTGTACACACCTTCTTCTGAAGCCTAAGAGTGACGGCCCCCTCCCTCTTCATCCACTTGAAAAGCCTAAATGAGCGGCAGCAGAGCAGCCATCAGTTTTATCTAGTTCTGTCACACATAAAAAAGCTGTTCATGTTTATTTACATGAATTAATAAAGCCGACCCCCCCCCCCATTCCTGGCTGCATGCAAGTCCAACAAACCATAAATCTGCCACTGAAGAGTAGGAAGCGTGTGTGAGAGAGGGAAGCAGGCAGGTTGGGGTTAGAGAGAGAGAGAAACAGGAGGCAAGTAGATATGTGATTTGTGTAAGAAAGAGAGACAGAAGAGTAGGTCTCCATAGTCCATCTCTCTCTCTCTCTCTCTCTCTCTCTCTCTCTCTCTCTCTCTCTCTCTCTCTCTGTGTGTGTGTGTGTGTGTGTGTCAGAGAGAGAGAGAGAGAAGAGGAACTGTCTGTTACTCAAGTGTGCCTCCATCTGGGTATCAGATGTGAATAACAGCTTTTGTGCTGTTTTGTTTTCCAAGATGAAAAACCAGCCATTTCTATGCTTCTTGTTCCCAGAATATCTTGGTGCAGGGCTCGAGCCTGCATAAAACTTAAAATACCCTAATCTGAATGTCTGCTAGCTGCTCCTCCCTTAAGATTGTGGCCAGATGATGACCCATGGCTTCACCCCAACCCCACACTGCTTTCGTTAACATCTACTCTGATGAAAAGTTCTGGAGATCTTGAATTCTATCATGTAATAGTTTGATTAGCCCCCAGGCATAGGCAAACTCGGCCCTCCAGATGTTGTGGGACTGCAACTCCCATCATCCCTGACCACTGGTCCTGTTAGCTAAGGATGATGGGAGTTGTAGTCCCAAAACATCTGGAGGGCCGAGTTTGCCTATGCCTGGATTAGCCTAACTAAGCTATTTAAAGTTGCTCAACCTTCAATAGCCCTCACTCAGAATGTCATGACCACAACGAAAGGTGAGAAGTAACATGATCATGGTATATTGTACAAAACGATATTAGATGATACACATGAACAGCAATTATTCTCCCTCCCTCCCTCTCTCTCTGTATTTCATTAATTTCAAGTGCTATATAACCAAGTCAATATGTCAAGCATGTTCCAATATGTGATCTCATGAGAGTTCAACCATTCTATACATGGAGTTTGGGACAAAAGAAAGTGAAGTAATCTTGCAGGGCATCTAATCCAACTGCTTGATCAATGCAAGATCTACAATGCAGGATGCAATTACAGCATCCCTGGCAGATGGCACTCCAGCTTCTGCTCAAATATCTCCAGTGAAGGAGAACCCACCACCGTGCAAGGCAATCTGTCCCACTGCCAAACAGCTTCTCCAACTGTTAAGATGAAATCTGCTTCCCTGCAATTTCCACCTGTTAGTTCTGGGCGTCACAAATTAAGAAGAATGATCAAGTTGGAACATGTGCAGAGGAGGGCAACCAAGATGATCAAGGGTCTGTAAGCCAAGTATTATGAGGAACGGTTGAAGAAGACAGAGGAGATATGCTAACCATCTTCAAATATATAAAGGGCTGTCCCATGGAAGATGGGACAAGCTTGTTTTCTCCTGTTTCGGAGGGTAGGACTGGAGCCAATGGAATCTCCTTTCTTGTAAACTGAAGTTGACTAAACATCAAGAACAGGCATCCCCAAACTGCGGCCATCCAGATGTTTTGGCCTACAACTCCCATGATCCCTAGCTAACAGGACCAGTGGCCGGGGAAGATAGGAATTGTAGTCCAAAACATCTGGAGGGCCGAAGTTTGGGGATGCCTGATCAAGAAGAATTTTCTGATGGTATGACCTGTTTGACTGTGGGAGGGATTTCATTGGAAGGAGGTAGACTCTCCTTCACTTGAGGTTTTAAAGCATAGGTTGGGTGGCCATCTGTCATAGATGCTTTAGTTGAGATTCCTACATTGCAGGGAGTTGAACTCGATGACCCTTGGGATTCCTTCCAACTCTACAGTTCTATGAATCTACTCTCCTGTTTTCTGGAACAACAGAGAACAAGTCTGCTCCATCTTCTGTGTTAACTGTATTAACTACCATGTCTCCCCTTCCTCTTCTCCTCTCTTGGCTAAGCAGGCCTGGCTCTTTCCACCAATCCTCACAGCATATGATTTTCAGACATTATATCATTTCATTTACCCTCCTCTAAATGTAACCTGACGAGTGCAGCATTAGTGGAACTATTACTTCCTGTAATTTGGATACTTTGTATATTCAGTCTAAGGTTGCATTATCTTGTTCAGTGGGTGCATTATACTGCTGGGTCATGTTCAGCTTGTGAACTGTTAGGATGCTAGGATCATTTTCACATGTACTTCTGCCAAGCCAGTTCTACCCCATCTACTTGTCCCTTTGATTTGATGTTGTTGTTGTTGTTGTTGTTGTTGTTGTTGTTGTTGTTGTTGTTGTTGTACTTAAATGCAGGCCTTTACATATATTTCCACTGAATTTCATATTTTGGTTTCAGCCCAGTGTTTCAGCCTATCAACATTGTTTGAAACCTTGATACTTTCTATGGCATCGGCTATCCATCCCAGCATTGTGTCATGGGCAAATATGATAAGCATCCTCCCTATGCCTGCATCCAAGTCATTAATAAAAAAACGCTGAAGAGCACAGAGCTTGGAACAGGGCCCGGAGCCACTCCACTCAAGACTTCTCTCCAGTTTGACACAGTCCCTTGAGCTTAGTTTAATAGAGCTCCAGAGCCCATAACAAGAATTTGTTGGGTACAATTGTCGAACCAGCTGTGGATCCACAGTAGTACCCTCCAGTTCCTATTTTACTATCTAGACAACAAGAATATCATGGAAGACCTTGTCAAATGCTTTGCTGAAATCAAGGTAAACTAGGTCCGTGGCAGATTACTGGCAAACATGGGACCCACCTGGTGTATTTTCTGCCTCTGTAAAGTAGCAACTGTCAGTCAGAGGCAGTAATGCTTCTAAACAGCAGTTAGTGGAAAACACAGGAGGGGAGAGTGCTTTTGTGCACAGGTTCCGCTTGCAGGTTTTCCACAGGTATCTGAGAGACAAGACAGTGGACAAGATGAACCATTGGCCTGATCCAGAAGGCTCATCTTATGTTCTTATCCTCCACCACCTCCTTACTCTATGCTTCAGAACAACAAACTAAAACAACTCCTGTCATTCTACCTTACTATTTATCCACAAATCCATGCTTTGAGTGAAGAAGCAGCTTCCCACCTTTTTGTGCCCTAAGGTGTACCACATCTGCCATCTGTGTTTGTTTTCCTCATGGCATTTCTTCCTACAAGTTTGCCCTGCACAATATGTGAAACTTGAGCTATTATGCAGTACCTAGGATGTAAGAAAATAGATCATTTTGACAGTAGTAAATGACAGAAGTATCACTCTGAATCTCTCCATGCTTGGCTGATAAATGAGTCATATCAGCCCCCAGATACCACTATCAAGTTAAAGCCCAGTGCAAACAAGCTAAAATCTTTAGGAGATAAGCTCAAAAAAACATCTCACAACAAACCACAGAAAGAACACAACCTTGCACCCTAAGAATTAATTGCACAGGGCAGGCACAGTTACAGCTGGCATTATTATTTCTGATAAGTTGTCCTCTTACACCATTAGCAGCTTCTGCCAGCTTCCTATACACAGTGGAAGTTCAGTAGACTGAACTCATTATACACTTAATTGGTATTACTACTTTTCTAAAAATGTTATGAACAGATAGACACCATGACTATGCCTCCACGTGAAATGTTACAAACCTGGCTCATGAAAACGTTATGACTTCCACCTATCATCTGCTCCCAGGAGTATCATTGCAAAATTCAGTTCCAAAGAGTGGGGTTTCAGTGTGGAAGGACTGTCGGCAGGATTAAAAGACTCCCTGTTGTAGCCTTATTGAGTCTGTGCAAAAAAAGATCAGTAATATTCAAACTGAAACCCACTTCATTGCTTCAGATAGTGAGTCACCTTGATTCAGACCTGAAACAGAGCCCTATTTTGGTTTGTTTTCAAAAGTCTTGGATGACTTCTAAAATTGTTGCTAATAGGAAAATCAACAGCAGCAGCAGCAACAACAACCCCCTCTAACTTTTTAAGCAGAAAATAATTTAATTTGCTGATATGTTAGTCTTTTCTTGGTAGTCAGATGGTAGACAACTAGTTGTGGAAGGTTTTTTTTGGGGGGGGGTCTATATGTCTTTAAAATTGATTGGTGGAAAGAGAAATTGTATTGCCACATCTGCTTCTCATTGAAACTGCCTTGACATCAGCATTGGATCACTTTATTCAATTATATGATATTGTACACCAATGTAGTGCCTAGATGCACAACTATGGACTCATCCACACTTACATTTTGCCCCACACTTTCTAGGCACAAGTCCATGCTTTAAAGCTCTGTGTCCAAGCAACACCCCCCCCCAAACTGTTTCTCCCAGGAAAACCTGCTCTTTAATGCTGCACTGGAACAAACAGCAATCTGGGTTTTCTGAAAGCACCAGGGCAAAAAAAAAAAAGTGTTTGGACACAGAGCCATAGGACACAGACCTCTGCCTAGAAATGTGGCACAAAAGGAAGTCTGAATGACTGTATCTCCCTTCACTGAAAAAGAAGTTCCAGAAAATACAGGTCTAAGTACCCCATCACTGCTTTTCTCATGGAAGATAGTCCTATTATACAGTACAAGGTATTTTATTGTCTTAAGAATTTGCAAGGAAGAGCCCAGGTAATCCATGGTCTCCAAGTGCTGAGGACAACCTTCTGATTCAGTGCAATTCCTGGGGATGAGTCTCTCACTCTCTCTTCCTAGCTGTCACTCAAGCACAATGTGTATTCACATCCTAACTTCTCTGTCTAACCTTTACACATGCCAATCTGGTACCTGCTTGCCTCTTCTCTCAGTAATTGGCACTAGATCCCTTCTGTCAATACAGCCTCTTAGAGTTAACTCCAAAGTTGCCAGTTAATTCTAAACTTGTTGTGTGGTTGTTAATTCCCATTGATACCACTAGTATAAGCAGTGCTTTTTTCTGGGGGGTACGCAGGGGTACGCATACCCCTAAACATTTTGTGAATCTAGGTTTGGCCTCATTGAAGGGCAGTATTTCAATATGAGTAGGAAAATGAGAGTACTCCTAAACATTTTTAAAGAAAAAAACAAAAACACTAAGTATACCCTCCCCATGATGCACTCTGACTCTGAGCTAAAGGCCTGAAAACAAATGTTCTGTGCATATGCAACCTGCATGTGAGGACAAGGACACATGGTAATACCAGCGGCCTGGACAAGAGAGACTGTGAGACATATTCTCTCTCCATGATCTCATTCAGAGTAAGCATAATAGGAAGACTTTGTTTGCCCTTATATCTATCATTGTAGCATCAGAATGTTAACTAAGTGATTCCTAACTGGACGGGGACCATGCAGCGGAAAAGGATAGTGACACTGAAGCAGTATTATATCCGGACTGCAAGCAAGAGCACACAAACAGTTAGAGACTTCTAAGATGGTTTATTTCTGTATCTCAGAAGTCCACTTTTCTTGTTGAAAACTGAACCTCAATAAAATAAAATAAAATAGCATTGGTGGTAGGTATCTTCCTGTTTTGCAGAACTAGGTAAGCAGTGAACAAAGAGCATCAAAGTTACTTGCTGCTTTGAAGACCACGGGATAGTATTCACTAGCATCAGCTATTAAGCAAGCTGGACTTCAAGCAGCTTATTAATAGTAGTAGTAGCATTAAGCATTTATTAGGCAGGCATATTTTCTCAGAAATCTTTACAACTGTAAAGAAATCTTTACAACTTTACACTGTAAGATAGGTTGTACCATAGCAGGTTCATATGAAGATAAAGATGAAGAAAGTGTAGATGAAGAAAGTGGAGCTGAAACTAAAGGAAACATGAAGTTTTCCTTCCTCTCTTGTTACACTAGAACTTGTAGACACCCAATGAAGCTGAATGCTGGAAGATTCAGGACAGATATAAGCATTTCTTTACGCAACATATTGTTAAGCTATGATGCAACTCACTCCCATTGGAGGCATTGATGGCCCCCAACCTTGATGACTTTAAAAGAGGGCTAGGCAAATTCATGGAGGAGAGGGCTACTCGCAATGATGGCTCTACCTTCAGAGTTGGAGGCAGTAATGCTTCTGAATACCCATTGCTGGAGGGCCACAGGAGGGGAGCATGTTCTACTTGCCTGTCTTCTACAGGCAACTGGTTGGCTGTTGTGAGAACAGGATGCTGAACTAGACAGACCATTGGCCTAATCCAGCAGACTCTTCCTATGTTCTGCCTATGTTCTTAAAGAGAATTAAAAGAAGATGATGGAACAGAATGCAATAAATCTCCAAGTATCATAAAAGATGGGAGAAAGACTTCTAGAGATTCTCCTCACCTTAGTAGACCAATATCTCTTTTTGTGGCAGATGAACAAAGGTATGTTGCTTGGTGCTGCCATTCATGATTCTAATATAGAACAAAGTGTCAGGGAAAGGTTGCATTTAATATCCAAGTGTCATCTTGCTTCTGCCAACACCTTCACTGGAGCTTTCATGCATTATGTTCCAGGTGGGCTTTGTCAGTTGAGTGTCATGAAGTCTTGAAAGGAGTCAGAGAAATGAAAATGACCCCATAAAGAAAAATAGAGACGTCGTCAAAGCAAGAACAGTTGGGAACCGTTTTGAATTGTTAATAGTTCTTTCCACAGGTCACTAGAAAGCCCAACTTTAGCTTCTCTCACATAAAAAAAAGGGGAAATTAAAAATTACATGCAAACATCAGCAGTTCTGCCCTTCTTCGTTTGAAGTCAATTACATTATAGTCTCTTAAAAGAATTTATAACACTATACTTGTGGTAAGATATATGTTCTTGTGGCCATTTTCTAATGGAAGATCTAAGGCACTCGGCCCACCTAATTTTAAATATATTGTAGATGTGGAGCATTAGAACTTTGAGGGAGAAAAACAACTATGACAGTATAAAAAATATTTTTATTTATTTATTTATTTTATTTTGTTTCGACTCAGACCAACACAGCTACCTACCTGTAACTAGAACTATTACAGTAGTATTTGTTTGGATGGAAAAAATTATATTAAACAGATCTGGGGCTCCTGCCCTCAATATTTTGTGAGCATTATAAGGGTTTCATATATCCCCATCACTCAATATGCTCCATTCTGAGACTCACATAATTTTGATTTGATATTAGCACGTTGTTTTTTTTCACCTCATAATCCCAACAACAGTAACTATTCCTTCTAAAAATGGGAACATGAAATAACATTTCAACCAACATAACAATATCAGTATAGCAAGTAATGAAGAACTGCTTATCAAGAAACGCAAAAATAATTTCAGAAACAGTTTATTTAAAAAAATAAATATAAATTTCCAAAAAGTGCAATCATACCAGCCAGCAGGAAGCAGGAAGGAAACTCGGAAACATACCAAAAACATACCAAGTGTATTGCATGCAGAGTCAGCAGATTTGAAGGCAACAGGGTGAGCCACAAATCACAGACCTACCTTGAATGGAAGCCACATCTCTCACTCATAGCAGGCTACCATCCAGCTCTCATCTGGACCACTCTCTTCATCTCTCAGGAATGCAGGAAGCTACCATAGAGCAGTTCAGATTTTTGGCTCAACTAGCCCAAGTTTATCTACTCTTGCCTAGCAGCAGATCTTCAGGATCTCAGGCAGTAGTTTTCCCAATCACCTGCAACTGGATTATTTTAATTGGATAGGCAAAGGGACTAAAGCCAGGGCTTTCTGCATGCAAAGTATATGTTCACTTTCTGAGTGTTGGTTTCTTCCTCAAATCCCATCTGGATCTCTTTACACCCCCTTCAAACTCCAGATTCACCTAAAAAGATGGACACTCTCACCCTCATCTCAGCATTTCCTCCTCCAGTCCCCAGATAGTGTAGCTTTGTCTATTCTAGGGCAACAGCACATGGATGGAGCTTCCCCAACCACCTAGAGCACCTACTATATAGAGTTGATGAGGCCCGTTAGTGGGAATCAATACATACCCCCATTATGCAATACTGGTACTAGAAGGTCTTTCTCAGCTTAGTGTTATATTTATATATATATAAAAGTGAGAGGAAGTAGATCGCAAAATTACATCCCTTACACCAGAGGTAGGCAATGTGGTGCCCTCCTCCAGAAGTTGCTGGACCCAAACATCCACCCTTCTTGATCACTGGCCAAGGTTGGCTAGGGCTAATGACTTCCAGAGTCCAACATTATCTACATTGCCTACCCCTGCATCACACACACACACACACTACCACCACCATCACTCCATTTCAAAACCCATTCATAATTCTTTTGAGGGAGGAGACTGGGCAATTTCCCTAGTCCATGCTGAATCACACAACTATTCATATAATCAACAATCAACTGCAGGGTTCACCCATCGTCAAGCCTATTATAATGGGCAAAACATATTGCTTTATTGGCACTGAACTTTTAGGAGTATCAACTTATGAATCAAATGTTCTTGAAATGCACCTTTTTAACCATATGGATGCAGTCCTCACTCTTCTTCCTGCAATATTAATCCATTTGTCATGAAAATAAATTTAGTGGCTTGAACACATATTTGGTTTGGTAAGTAAACATTTTTATTCTTCTTTAGCAAAGTATTAGCCTTCCCATAAATATGTATTATCCATAGCAGCAAGCTTTCATCTGTTTAACCAGCAAATCAATCAATCAACTAAATCTTGAACTAATCAATCATTTGGGGGGGGGTTAATGAATTTTAATTGGTAGGAAAATAATTTGTATGTGAGTGCACTCTTCATAACCAGCACAATTTGTGTATATCTCTACCTGAACACAAAATATCCTATACGAAGCAGCACTTGGTTAAGCAATCAGTGAAGCTGAACAAAATTCTGCATTTGTTGTTCCTTAGATAAGTCAAGCTGTAAAATCAGATATGTGTTGTTTATAAACAGAAATGGCCTCGGACATTTTCATTGCCAACATATCTAATATGAATCTGAAAGTTTTAAAGCAGTTTAGATCTGGAAATCAAAGGAGAAGAACTCTGCCTTGAATTTACCCTCTTTAGATCAAAATTACAATCTGACTTTACTGAGTACCATATGGTTTTCAGAAACAGAAATCTATTTCCAGTTTGATATTTGTTAAGCTAGATAGCAGGCAGGCAGACTTACCAATGCTTAGCACATCATACAGCTGGATAGTGCAATCCCATTTAAGGCAGCAGCAGTTTTTCACTATACATATGCTAGATAAATGTACATGAACAACCAGCCATTGTGGATATTCACCATACTTCATGGTAGATGTGTACATATCTGTCTACAAAGAGGGAACTGTGCACATTTCCCAGTCAATATGAATAATATTCAACAGGACTTGTGGAACATGTACATATTTAGAGTACATTCTCTGGCCAATATGCACAACCTTTTAAAGTATATTCAGAGCCCTAAATAGACACTGGTGAAAAACAAGCATATCTACACATATTACTCTCCTTCTAGTTGTACACAACTCATCTGGAAGGAATAAAAAAATTCCAAGGAAGGGGGATAACCTAGCAACAGGCATGCTTTGCATACAAAAATGTCCTGGCATCACTAGAAAGAACTGAGGGCAAAGCCTGTCTGAAATCCCAGAGAGCGGCTGCCAGTCTGTGCACACAATGCTGAGCTAAATGGACCAATAATGCAGCTTCCAATGTTTCCTTCTTCTGATCATAATTTTCTGCTTGAATTCTTAATTGCTGAATATTATATGCTGACTCACAATGTTAAAAAAGGAAACAACCTAATAATTAGATAGATAGATAGATAGATAGATAGATAGATAGATAGATAGATAGATAGCACAATGAAGAATCCTTCTGGCCAACAGAGTGCAATATCCATATAAATCTGAAGATGGCAATGGCTGATCCTGATAACAATGAGGTGGCATAGTCATAATCAAACCAATCAACCACATGGAGGTGAAAATGGTTATCAGAACTGCCAAGGCAATCGTGTCCTGAAGGAAAGTGTCTGAACAACTGAGTAAGAGGAAGTATGCATCATGCATTCACATGGATGTTTTTACTTGACTGCATACTGAGGTAATAAAACTTCCAAAAAAAATATAAAAATTTCTCTTGCCTAGCTTTGATAGAGCCAACACCCTATATTCTATACAATTCTATACAAATCTGAAAGGGCCCTAGTGGGCCAATATTAGCACATTACAGTTATCATCACCAAATCACTATGTGAAACATAAGGAGCAGTAACACAGGCCATGTGATAAGCATAATGCATGGATTAACTTTCCATCTTCGCCCAGGAACCAGCTGTAGAATGGCATTACTCAAAAAGCAACTCACAGGCAGCCCATGGACCATTAGAAGCTACAAGGTACTATCATCATTATGCTATGTATTTCTACCCAAATGAGTGGATGGTTTGTATAAATAAAGTAACAGCCATCTCACATCTACCTAAGAGGTTTTCAAAGGCTGAGTACTTTTGTTCCCCGAAGTAATTTGCCTAAAGAGCTAAATCAAACTAATGCAGTTAGACTACTGTGGGGTTAGCCATCTGGTTTAGTGGCTCATTAGTAAAGAAATGACCCCTATGCATAAAACACAGCTGGGTCATTCCAAGCTAATGAGCCTTCAAGTTTTATTGTCTGCTACCTCTACAATAGATGTGTGTGGATCGGCTCAGATAAAGTCTACTGTTATCACATACCTATAGCGGGTCATAGATTTTACTGACTGAATATTAAGAATAGTGGACAATTAGCATTTTCACTTGCATAACTTTAGCACAGCTTAACCACTCACCTTGAGCCCTAGTAATATGGTGGCCTTATCTCTTAAATTATTAAGTACAAACAATTTCACGGTATACACTCAAGGTTTAAGAAGGGGAAGCACACTTGAGATTTTCTTGGATCAGAATTTGATCCAAGTTATGCCAAGCCTATTTAGCATTACTCGCAGAATACATATGAAGGCTACAGAGTCTCCATGATTCAGAGATTTCCAAGAAGAGATCAAGCAACCATCTGCTTGGGGTACCTTGGAGATACAAAATGAAAAACTGGATCAGACGACACTTTCCACACACATACACACTAATTCCTCTTTATGCCATAATATCAAAGCAGTATTTTGAAGGTCGTTTTGCATGCAATCTGAACTCTCCTCAATAAATACTCCCCCCCCCATCCTTAATTATTCTTAATCTCTGGCAAAAATGTGTCTGATCTTCATTACAGGCATGCATTGCTTCCTATAATAGCAAACATAAATTAAAAAATGGAGGAAAAACAGTGCCACTGAGAAACTATACAGGTTTATCAGAATCCTTGCCGGGGGGTTGGGTGGGGTACATAATTATTATTTTAAGATCCAAAGTATGAAAACAGCAACACTTCAAAACAGGAGAATGAGGACTGAACTTTTTCAGGAGCCCTAGAATGCTGAATGACAGAAAAGTAAACTGGAAAACTTTCTTTTGGGGGAGAAGGTGAAGTCATGCTTACTGTATCCTAGCAGACAACATGTGACTGACCAGTTCTGAATCCTGAATAGGAGCATATGATTATACATTGTGAACTGGTTGCTTATTCAAAGGTCAAGGTATGAGGATGATGGTTCTCATCATCACATCACTACTCCTAAAGCAGTGGTTCTCAAACTTTTTTTCCCCTCTGGACCTCATTTTCAGAGTAAAAATTTTCTTGTGCCACACTGATATTTTTTTTCTCAATAAGAATTACTTTGGAAAACAAAAGACAATAACTCATAGCAGTGCTTGATTTATAACATATAACACAACTACTTCATAAGATGATCATGGGACATCCAGAAAGTATAAAACAATTATTTTGATGCTATGCTATGCTGGAATGTTCAAATGTTTATTTGATCATCCTTAAGTCTTTCCACCACACTTGCCATTATCTCCTTCCACACCAATGTGGCATGCCACACCCTTTGAGAACCACTGCCTTAAGGGAACAGGAAGTTCCCTTCCTTTTGAGCACAGCATGAATGAACATGGAAGTCATTGCTTGTTTAAGCCATTAAAATGGCAAGATGAACAATGGATGGCTGTAGCTCACTGGCAGAGCATTTGCTGGGCATGCAGAAAGTCCCAGGCTGAATCCCTAGCACCTCCAGTTAGGGTTGGGAGTGCTCCATGTCTGAGAGAATCATAGAACTGTAGAGTTGGAAGGGATCCCAAGGGTCCAACCCCCTGCTATGGAGGAATCTCAACTAAAGAGAGAGTTGCTACCAGCTGGTGTAGATGA
Organism: Zootoca vivipara; assembly: GCF_963506605.1. Lineage (NCBI taxonomy): Eukaryota > Metazoa > Chordata > Lepidosauria > Squamata > Lacertidae > Zootoca > Zootoca vivipara. Next base: position 7,411,713 of record NC_083284.1, on the reverse strand, counting down.
TAACAAGCTAGATCAGGCATCCCCAAACTTTGGCCCTCCAGATGTTTTGGACTACAATTCCCATCATCCCTGACCACTGGTCCTGTTAGCTAGGGATCATGGGAGTTGTAGGCCAAAACATCTGGAGGGCCGAAGTTTGGGGATGCCTGAGCTAGATGGTCCAGTGTTCTGAGTCAGTAAAACACAGCTTCCTATGTTCCTGGCCCCATCATCTTTCCCATCACATCATATACTAATGACATCAAGACATGGGCAAATTTTAAAGCAGAAGCCTGAGTCCTTATTATACTGCATATCACTTGACTTGCTGCAGTCAAGTCAGGTCCACTGATCACCAGTCGAGTTAAGAGCGTAGATTCAGCCCTTTCACAACAGCTGATGGGTACTATCAAAGTTGAGGACACAGACCATCTGGCAGAGAAGGGTACATACAACCAAACATGCAGCCAGCTCAAGTACCATGATGTGAGTGTGGAGGTTGCAGAGAGGCATCCTATGCAGCACCTTTCTGTACATGTGCCACTCTATGAACGCTCATTTGCTAACTGGATTCTTCTGAATATATGTATTTTTTCCCGAGTGGAAAACAACAAATGTTTACTGCCCAGACAGACATTTGGCCAAATAATCCATTTAAAGAGATGATCTGCAGATACAAATGCTGGCTAGCACCAACCCCTTCTGCATGTAAAGCACTGCATAGTTGCAATTCTTAACAGACAGATATTTTAACTTGACTAATGGAATACGGAGTTAATTCAGTGCTTTGAGTTTTACAGCCTTATTTAAATTTCAGTCATTTGAACATGCCTACGTTAAAAGCTAAATGAAAGACAAAATGAGGTTATTAGGAAAAAGGTCATGTCTGCAATGAAAATTACATTTGGCACTGTTAAAAAAACATCATAAGCTTGTTAATAAGTGAGATAAATAGGCTAATGTTACTATCCTCTCAGAGTAAGCAGTAATTTATTTTGCCTTCTTTCAAGAAAAGAAAAGAAAACCTCAATTCTCTGCTCAAATGGTCCCCTACCGGCATTGTGAAACTCAATTTGGTTTTGGTTTTGAAATACTATAGAATAACCAACATGGGCTTGCCCATTTCCTGGGATTTCCAGTGTTCAAGGTAACATGATTACATTAGAACCACTGTTTGTTTCTACCTATCAATGTCAATCTCTCTCAACCCTAGCACGACATCTCCTATCAGTGATATATGGCATGGTCTTTAATACAATAGACTAAAAGTAACCAGGGGTTTCATTGCATTAATGTCGTTCTGTCTAATTCCACCTTATCTACTTATTCCGTTTAGCCTTAAAACCCAATTAAAATCTAATTTATCTGATCTCTGGATTCAGAACACTATTTGACAATGAATCTGACAGCCTTGCAGTAACTGTACCCTAAGGTATTTTGGATAGTGTTTAAAAAATCCAATCAGTGTCCATTTTAAAAGACAAAGAAATATATAGCTGGGGCTCTTTGATTTCACAATGCAGAATAATTTGCCTGATCATAGTACCAAATTAATAGCAATAATAAAATAAATGCTATTAAAAGATAGAGTCCTTAGCTCTCTACATCTCAACTGTGCTTGGATTTTGCATAGATTGGCAACTGTCATGACTCCCTTGTGAGCCCATCTTACAATGTAGTCATGTATCTCCAGCATGGGACACCCATTGTCCCCTGTAAGTAGTCTTAGGGAGGAACCAACTATAGCATGAAAGTGGAACAAATGTATATTTCTATTTATTTCACAACTTTCATAAACTGCTTGATTGTAAAGAAAGCTCTAAGCAGGAACACTTTGTTATCTAATGTGCCAGCGAATGAGATAATACGTTTGACGTTATGTACTGTTAATAGTACATGGCTTGGTTCCTTGATCTCTGTCTCTGTGGATGATGCTGAAGTTGATTAACGGTCTCAGGTTAGAAAGTTTACAAAAGACTACAGCATGAAAGTGCAAGGTGCTATCTTTTTCAAGTGAGAATATATACAGTAACATCTGCATAAAACTTATCTAGGACCTATTGGTGTAACATACTTAAGGGTGGCTATTCTTATCTTCTTTTTCTGTTCTATTTCATAGGGGAAAATGTTTTTCCCAGCAATAATACAAACTAGCTTACAAGCATTGCTAGTCAATAAACTCTGTGGACAAAAAATGAAATGCCCAAGCACACCGCCCTATTCAAGTCAGCACTTAATGACTGGCTTGCCGGCTTATTTTATAATTTACTGATTACATGGAACTATTATAACGAGCCACTTCTCACACTACAATCAGGATGTGAATATATTGTCAGTTAACTAGGTCTCTCTCCTGTGATGCCTGCTTTTTTACCTTTATGGTAAAAGCACATTCAAAATAAATGAAATGCAAGCCTCTCTGCACCCCTAATTTTAAGATATCCAGCTGTGGGATTTAATATACAGGGATTCAGAATGTGATGACCATAGGTGTTAACTGGGAGCAAGAACTGCAGAACTGGAGTTCATTCACAAAGTGATTCTGTATTAATACTCTAAACAAAGGCAACAGGAAGCTTTCTCCCTGTAAATATATATATATATATATATATATATATATATATATATATTTGTACTGATCACATGCAGTACACAGTGATCAGCATTTTACCTTACTCTTGCTCCTATATACCCATTACCTTCCCAAAGAAGCAGCTTGCTGCCAACAGATGCCCTGCCACAACCACCAGTAAGTCCCCAAATCTTTTAATACTTTTATGTTAAAATACCAGAAGTGGGGCTTCCATTTGACCTTTTGTAGGACCATTTACATCGTTATTATATGCTGGAGAAACCGTCAGAATACAGTGCCTTGTTAAAGATCCTGTACCTCATAAAACTAAGCTCTGCATTTTGTTTATTATTATTAAATTTCATTTTTATTATAGCTGTACCACAGCAGAATACAGATCTTCCAATTATGCAGAAAAGTATTGTAGTGTGCAAGTATGCCATCTTCTGGCTGGCCAAGAAAGCACTTTATATAGTGTTTTAACAATCTCCTATAAGGGTTGTAAAGCTCTCACATTACAACCATTGCAAAAAAAATGAACAACCCACAATTACAATACTGATTACAGCAAAGGCATGTGTATATCAAACATACATATATGTCTTCATCTTTACATTCATGTAAGAAAGGTGATAGGTTCACAAAAACAAGGAATCAATTGCAGATGGGGGGGGGGGACCACACATTCAAGACCACCCAAAAGATAGAAAACTTATACATTCAAAAACGTTTGTATATCAAGGGAATGTTTATATTCCATACTGAAGACTGCTATGGGATTGGGGGGTGGGGGTGGGAAGAACCCTTCATGCTGCAGTTCACCATTGTTGCAATGCACTGGCAACCCCAACCTGTGCAAACGCAATAGGCTCCTTTGCCATATATTTGTGCATAGGCATGCTTGTATGGTATCCAAATGTCAACATCTGCTTTGGGGAAAAGGTGTTTCACTGCAGCTGTTATAATGTGCAGACCTGTCCAGAATCTCTGCAGCTTAACAATCCTGCTGCTGCGCCTAGATTCGCAAAGCAATGAAATTCAGGAATATTAAGCTTTTGCATGTTAAAAGCAACAAAGAGATAGATGACAAGTCCTTTACTGCCCATGCTCTCAAAGTAACCACAGAGTTGGAGGACGCCTTGTAGGCCATTTAGTGCAATTCCTTGCTTGACACAGGAAATCAACCCAGCTTCAGCTTGAAGCCCTCTGAGTATCTGCTTCCATTGTTGAACTGCTTGTTAAGATGTTTCTTTAAATGCTCAACCTAAATCTACCCTCCTGTCGCTTAAGCCCATTTGTTCTTGCCCTGCCCTATGGGGCAGCAGGGTCTTCTCTTCCCTAGATTAAATGTCTTCAGTTCCTGCAACCTTTCCTCATGGTGATTGTTTAGCAGTCCTATTACCATCTTTGTTGCCCTCCTCTGAACATGTTCCATTTAGTCCATATCCTTCTTAAAGTGTGACAGTCAGAGCCAGACACAGTGCTACAGGTAACAGCAGATTAGTGAAGAAAATAGTGACACTATGGTTTCTTGTGATTAGAAACTAGGGTCTCCTTCATGTAGCCTAATAGCATGCTTTGTTCATTCTGGCCCAGTTTCCTATTCTATCAAAATCATTTTGAATTGATTCCTATCTTTGGATGTTAGCTTATCCCTCTCACAACTGCAGCATCCACAATTTTGATAGGAATTCTCCCCCCCCCCCTTTCTGGACACTCTAAGTACAATTCCACAGCATATGGTATTAACACCTAGCCTATGCCTAGCCAGTTCGCTAACTGAAGTATCAGGGCTGACTTAGTCAAATACTTAGCTGAAATGTATAAACCGCCCCTCATCCCCCAAAGTTCCTTCACACAGACTTTCCACTCTAAAGAGAGACAGAGAGTCAGGATATTTATTAAAGCTCTAGTTTAGCCTTTACATGCCTCAGGCTCATTCACAGACATCACCAGGGAAAGAAACAACATACAGGGAACAAGTTGCCTTGAGTTTCCATTGGGAAATAAATATTTCTGCAAAGCACAGGACTGTCAACTCCCTTCCATCGGAGGATATCTCAGGGTGAGCTTGGGTACAAGGCACTTCCTTGGAAACCTGGCAACCCAGAAATGGAAAATGTAGCTGGACTTTAGAATGAAGAAAAGCAAGCAACATGTTGTGTAAGGCTGCTAGATCTTGGCACATTTTAGCCAAGTCTTTGAGCAAGAAGAGAAGGTTGTGGAAGCCTTTGCACATTGTGGGGCCTAGTGAGACTTCCAATAAATCAGAGTTGATGATTGCATACCTTCCAACAAGTTGAGTCCCAAAACTAGGATGCACATCTTCCCATCTGTGCTCCTGCGAGATCATGAAGCCCAAAATATGCACTTTCTTCAGGGCCGTGCTCTTACGGCGCCCCCAAAAACATGCATTTTGAGCTGCTGCATGAGATCAGGGCTCCCCAAAAGCACTTTTCAGGGTGAGATCTTGATGTGAAATTGTGCAAGATCATGGTGACCAAAATGGCTGCTATGCTCTCACAAGGGGAAATGGGATGTCCTGATTTTTCCAGGACATTTGCAGGTTATGTGATTAAGCCAGGTAATTTTTTTGCAAGAAATGGGTTTCAGCTTAATAGCGTCCCTCCTAGATCATGTTATACCCAGAAAATAGAGGGGTTAAAGCAAATTCCTGAGGCATATTCTCAAACCCCACACAGCTCTAGAGTACAATCTTCCACTGATCCCCCCTTTCCCTGGGTAAAGTCATTGGGGGGGGGGTCTGCTCAGTCATTCAGTATAACTGATCCCTTTAATTTCTTCAGCCTAACACTATAACATAAAAAGGCTCACTTTGCAAAGTTGATAATATAATTTTGTGAGTGTGTGTATAACTAACATCTTCTTACAGAAATTATGCAGCCAAAAATTATCAACAGGGGCACATCTATCTTATTTTACTCTGCTTTTACAGCTCTCCTCTAAAGCAGTGCCTGCAGTCAAGAGCAGAAAGCCAAGGATGATTTACAGTGACCCCAAACCAGCAAAGAAGCCAAGCATCTACTGAATTTTAAGTTAATGTTCAAGAACTTTGCTGAATTGAAGTCTGAAAAGTGGCAAGGGGTAAGCTCTCCCAAGAGCAGAGTCAAAAGAGAAGGCAAGACATTTAGTAAGAATTCTAAGGGTAGTTCTTTCAACACCAGTGGAAATGTGTAAGGGGACCAGAGGTCTGTGTGAGTCTTACTAATAAAGTCAATGTCCAAGAGCAGTTTGAGAGACAGAATGTTTGTGAGTTGAAAGAGGAAGGGGAAGGTAGAGAATGAGATAGCTGCTGATAGCTGAAAATACTGTATATTCCTGCGTATAAGACTACTTTTTAACCCAGGAAAATCTTCTCAAAAGTTGGGGGTTGTCTTATATGCCGGGTCGTATTTCTTATATAGTTTGGGATATATTCGCCGTATATGTTAACTGAGTGGGGGGGGGGGGTTTCGTCTTATACGCCCAGTCATTTTAGAAGCTTTAGATTAGGGGATGGACTTTCTATTTTGCAGAACTGTGTACCTTCAACCACAATATGTATACTTGAGTTTCAACAAACTGCTTCCTAGTGCTGTGTACATTCTGCCCCCCCTACCCAAAAAAAAAGAGGCTGAACTGCAGCATAAGGCTTCTGTTCCATGCTGACTGGAGCCATCAGTAGGAATACTGCTGTAAAATGCCAAGGATATGCCCTGCAATATTTTGTTACAGACTGGCCCCAACCCCATAACAGCTAAGTCAAGCAACTTAGTGCTCACACCACGATTGGAACCAACAAGGAGGAAACCAAGAAACAAAGGTGTTGTATATGCACAAAGAGAGAGGAGACAACCCAACAAGGACTACATATTGTTATGAGTTTGTGGGAAGGAGTGTTGAAGTACACTGTGCAGAGACCCTTTTAATCTCTGGATCCAACAAGCGTTAAAATCTAATCAAGGCTTCTACTTCTAGGAATAGCCAGGCTAGCCTCCTGGAGAGCTGTAAGGAGAACCAAGGAAGGGGCTCTGTGGGAGATGGCAAGCCAGAGTTGAGAGCTGTGAGTTTTGGGCAGGGATGTGAGCTAGAACAGGCATGTCCAACAGGTAGATCACTGGACGTCTGTGGTAGATCACTGGTAGATCATTGGCTCCCCCCAAAGAAGCTGCACAACTGTGGCTCCCCTAAAAATAGCTCAACATTTTACCTCCTCCCTGAAAAAACTCAACAACTTTGACCTGAACCCCAAAAAGGGGGTAGATCACTGCCAGTTTTTAACTCTGTGCGTAGATTGCAGTCTCTTGGGAGTTGGCCACCCCTGAGCTAGAAGCAAAGCAGCAAGCAGAGAGAGAGAGAGAGAGCCAGGCAGGATCTCTGCTTGAACCCAAGACTGTGGCTATGGATTTGATGCTGTGAACCCCTCCATTGTAGGCTCAGGTTGTATATATGTGCAAAGAAACCATATATCCTAAAGACACCACAGTTCCCCCTGTGCCTTATTTCCTAGAACCCCAAGAATCTCATACCACTCGGAGATTGGGGTGGCGTGCAACAATATATTTAGGGTCCCTTAAGAGCTATAGAACATGGGTATAAAAACTAAGGCCTGGGGGGCCCAATCGCCTTCTAAATCTGCCCCACAGATGGTCCGGGAATCAGCATGTTTTTACATGAGTAGAATGTGTCCTTTTATTTAAAATGCATCTCTGGGATATTTGTGGGGCCTGCCTGGTGTTTTTACATGAGTAGAATGTGTGCTTTTATTTTAAATGCATCTCTCGGTTATTTGTGGAAAATAGGAATTCGTTCATTCCCCCCCCCAAAAAAAATAATAGTCTGGCCCCCCACAAGTTCTGAGGGACAGTGGACTGGCCCCCTGCTGAAAAAGTTTGCTGACCCCTGCTATAGAATGTTGAGTGAATTTACCTGATTTCAGCCCAGAGTATCCTGGAGAGCATAACCAGCTGGTATGATGAACAGCAGCATTCCAAGGGTCAGGGGGATATACTGTTACATTTTGTTGCATGTATCACTTTGATATTTTTTTTCCCTTCAACTTTTTTTTTTTATCTCTATCATGCCTGGTGTCTTTTTTTCTGAACTAAAAAGCCTCAAACGCTGTAGATGTTTCCTCATATGGAAGATGCCCAGACCTTGAAATTCGTCAGCTATTGTTTCTTGCAGCTCTCCCAGCTCTGTTTTTGAGGCAACTGGGATGAGGAAACTGGGACTGTACACCACAATTGACGTAAAGCCAAGTCTTATTTTCAATTCCCCCCACCCCTAATAATCTGTAACCTGGCATTTACATTTTCATGGAGCAAACTACAGTGACACCAATATCTCCTCCCTAATTAGTCATAGTCAGTTCTGATGTTGTTAATGTTCATTAATAATTTAGCCAACTTTGTATCTCCCTGTCACCTATCCAGATAATTTAGGGATAGCACTAGTACCAGACCTTAAATAGAGGGTCCCATTGTCTGTTTATCACCACATTATGAAAACTCTGCACATATGCTTCCATTCTGAATCCTGTCCTTTAACTACTTACTAATCCATAAGAAGGCTGCTCACCGAAGAATTGGTGCTTTTGAATTATGTGAATTATGGTGCTGGAGGAGACTCTTGAGAGTCCCATGGACTGCAAGAAGATCACACCTATCCATACTTAAGGAAATCAGCCCCGAGTGCTCACTTGAAGGACAGATCCTGAAGCTGAGGCTCCAATACTTTGGCCACCTCATGAGAAGAGAAGACTCCCTGGAAAAGACCCTGATGTTGGGAAAGATGGAGGGCACAAGGAGAAGGGGACGACAGAGGACGAGATGGTTGGACAGTGTTCTCGAAGCTACCAACATGAATCTGACCAAACTGTGGGAGGCAGTGGAAGACAGGAGTGCCTGGTGTGCTCTGGTCCATGGGGTCACAAAGAGTCAGACATGACTAAACGACTAAGCAACAATCCATAAAAGGACCCATCCAGCAGGATGCATAACATGGAGGGTAAGTCAGTTTCACAGTATGACAGACAAGCCATAATCTAAAGTACCCAAGAGCTGAAACATAAGATCCTGAGTGGAACAAAACAAAACTGAATTCATCTCACATGACCAAACGGGGCAAACTAGAGTATTATTTAAATATTGAGTACACTATCCAAATGTTGTAGATCTGGCCCCAAAAAGGAAAGAGAAGGTCTCAAGAGTAAAACAGAAAGCCATATGAGACGTTCAAGATGTCACACAGTGTTTTCTACCTGCAGAGAATAGAGGGCACTGAATTCTAACTGCATTATATTATATACTGTACAGGTTGCAGTGGCACCTAGTGGAGGTATCACAAACTGGAAGCCACAAATTATCTCACTGTTCTGCATTTGCAATAAGAAGATGCATACTAAACCCGTTTTCTGTATTGGCTTCAGCTGTTTTATTGCAATATGATGCACATTCAAAGCACACTTTCCCAAGCTCTGGCAATAATGTAGTTTGCACAAGCACTCTCAGGGGTCTCTACATGAGCACACACAGACATACTTTGCAATATTAAGTATCTGTTTTTCATCAGGATGCAGAGATTATCTCAGCAGCTCAGAAAAACGGTATTTCCTTTGCATTGGTACTTTATGCCTGACACAAAAACAACTCTATAGAGTGTAATATTTATATTTCACCTTTATACAAGTTCAAGACTGTTCACAAAGATAGACCATAAAACCCAATTTTTTAAAAAATAAAAAACAGTAATGTCATTTCTAATAAATTATTCTAAAGTTAAATTTAAATTTATCCTTAGGTTTTGTTCAAAGAAAAACTTGACTTAGGCTAAGCCACTATAGGAAGTTGAAACAAGTGGTCTTTACTATATTTGCAAGGTTTTCCTTTGAATTCACAGGTAAAAAAACCCAAATGCCAATTATACCTGACTTATATTACTAAAAGTCGACTGCCTGAACATGGAGAGGGAACGAATATGTGTGGAAATCACAGCCTAAGCCAGATACAAGCCCCTTCCCCCCAAAAAATGTTATCCGGAGTGAATTTCTAATAGCTGAGACAATAAATATGAAATCCTTGTATAATTAAGTATGGGCAAATTCCCAACATCCTAATAGTAACTAGTCAAAGAGCTGTAAAACAATGTCATCCTTACACTGTGTGGCTGTAATCGTTTTACCATTTTGTTAAATCTGATTGTGGTCCTCCAGATTACTTTTTGGCATTGTCCGTTGGTGCAATGAGAAAAGCATGTATTGCTATGAGTTTCCAAAATATGCCCACAGTATGGTTAGAGGGGAGGTACTTGTAAACTGATGTTTAAAGCATTTGTAACCATGCACAAAACAGGGTACAATCTGCTGAGGCAGCGGCAGAGGAAACCACTTGGGTGCCTGGGGTGGCACACCCAGGGGTGAGCCATGCATAGGGGCAGGGTGAGGCTGGGGCGAGCTGCTCATAGGGGTGGGGTGCACCACAGGGCCTCTGGAATCTGCCTGCCTCCTCCCACTCAGCCATCCTACAGCTGGAGGGAGGGGAGGCAGCGGGCGAACCGTTTGGGCAGCGCGGAGCCTGCGCATGCCCGAGCCACCGTGTCTCTCCCAGGAGAGACGTGTGGCTCAGGGACACTGCAGGCCCCACGGTGAGTGCCGCCTGGCATTTAGTCACTCTCCTTTGTGGTGACACCCTGGGTGGCCCGCACCCACCACCCACCCCTTCCTCTGCCCCTGTGCTGAGGATCATCAACTTAAAAATGTATCTATCGTTCGCAGTCTTGTGATGGCCAATGGTTTTCAGCTTACAAATCTGATTCACTGACTGGCCTGTAGAGAGGGATTTGGAAGAATAAAAGCTGATTGGCTTTCCCACAGTATTTCTACTGGGCTAATACGTACACACAGAAGAAACAATAGCAACGAAGCAGGGTAACATGGAACATCCATAGATTATGCACGAACAAATTGTAACTCAGGATGAACTAGTAGTCAAAGAGTCTTATGTTGTTACTGCTATTATTATTATTTTAATCTAGTCCAGTTACTGCCTAAATCTAAGATCAATGTTGTATCAAACTTTTCTCCTTCAATAATCTCCTTCCTCACACATGTTCACACAAGATTGTTATCTGCTGCTGAAGTTATGGTCAGCTAAGGAAGGATGGGACCTTGGTCTAGCTTAAGTGTATTATTCTGAGATTAGAAAAGTTCCAGTCCTGGAAATACACAGTCTCTCCGCAAAAAGCTGAGAACTGAAGCCCAAGATCGGCACCTTTAGGAAGCATGGCTGTTGATGCTGCTGTCGTTGCCGCCACCACGACCAAAACACAGAATGTCTCTCTTTTGAAAGAAATATGTTGCCTGTTCGAATATTAACTTAGAGAAAGCATCAGTCTATCCTCTGTGAATGGAAGATCTAGTTGAGCATTTCAACAGCATGCTAGAGGGAATGAGACCATTGAAGCAAAAAATTGCAACAAATTGTTTAGATGCCTTATTGGCAATCCTAGGGGTTCCACACTGCTACTCTGTTTTGACTTGTACTTATTGGAAGACTGCAACCTAGTATTCTGGACCTGAAAAATGAAGACATGCCAAGAGCAGGATAGTCCGAGTGCAAGCAATTCCCATTAAATAATGGAATCCAGAGATTGCTTGGAGGCTTCCGCCTGTACGAGTTTTCGAGCAGTCAGAGCAATGGCTTGTAAGGCCAAGATCTGATTACCAAGGAAAAGTGAAGCAAAACAAGTCTTGAACTACTTTTGTAGTTTGTTTGAAAAACTACTTTTGTAGTGTGTGTGTTTGTTTGTGTGTGTGTGTGTGTGTGTGTGTGTGTGTGTGTACTATCCACAATAAATAGGGTTTCCATAATTCAGAAAGTGAGCTTTTCTTTGCAAAATTGGGGGGGGGTAGGTTTTTGAGCTACCCCCCCCCCAATGCCAAAATCACCACTTCTGATATGGGTTGTCATAGGTCCAGATTTTCCCGGAAATCTTCAGTGGCTAGAAGTGCCTTCTAGAAGCTCCAGGTGCCATGACTATATATATATATATATATATATATATATATATATATATATATATACCCTGCCCATCTGGCTGGATTTCCCCAGCCACTCTGGGCGGCTCCCAACAGAATATTAAAAACACTATAAAGCATCGAACATTAAAAACTTCCCTGAGCAAGGGTGCCTTCAGGTGTCTTATGAAAGTAAGATAGTTGTTTATTTCCTTGACATTTGATGAGAGGGCGGAGCTGGACCTCAGTGTCTGGGCTGAAGGATGGCAGCTGTTTCCATTCCTGGACAGGGGCAGCTTGACCACAATAGTGCAGTCATAACTTCAAGACTGAATCACTGCCATGCACTCTGTGTATGGATCTCCTTGCGCCTGGTCCAGAAACTGCAGTTAGTGCCAAATGCTGCACTGTGATTGCTGACAAGACTGAGACCCTGTCTGTCTGTAAACCCCCCCCCCCATGTGTATTAGCTCCTGATTTGTTACTGGGCCAAGTTCAAGGTGTTACTATTAGTGTGTGTGTGTGTGTGTGTGTGTGTGTGTGTGTGTGTGTGTGTGTGTGTATATATATATATATATATATATATATATATATATATATATATATTGCCCTTAAAGGCTTGGGACTAGTTTATAAAACAGATGGCTATATATGCCCACTTGACCACTTCAATCTGTGAAACTGGCACTTTTACAACTTTTACTTTTTATAACATTTGTTCCGCACCCACAAGGAATCAATTTTTTAATATGGTGACTCCTATACTCCAGAACATCCTACTCATTCACATTAAGCAGGGTGTTTTTTTACTGCATTCTTTTAGTGCTGACTAACAAATTTCTGTTTAGGCAAGCCTAAACTGACATGCAAATTGATGTGTATTTTAATACAGTGGTACCTCGGTTTATGAACACAATTGGTTCCGGAAGTCTGTTCATAAACTGAAGCGTTCATAAACTGAAGCGAACTTTCTCATTGAAAGTAATGGAAAGTGGATTAATCTGTTCCAGACCGTCCACGGAGTACTTAAACTGAAGCGTTCATAAACTGAAGCGAACTTTCCCATTGAAAGTAATGGAAAGTGGATTAATCCGTTCCAGACGGGTCCGCGGAGTACTCAACCTGAAGCGTACTTAACCCGAAGCATGGGTGTAACTGGTTCCGGAAGTCTGTTCATAAACTGAAGTGTTCATAAACTGAAGCGAACTTTCTCACTGAAAGTAATGGAAAGTGAATTAATCCGTTCCAGATGGGTCCGCAGCGTTCATAAACCGAAAATTCATAAACCAAGGTGTTCATAAACCGAGGTTCCACTGTATGTATTTGAAGTTTGTAATATTTTGATTTTTTACAAAACTTGTTTCCAACTCTGCTTTTTATTGATGTAGTTTATTGTGTATTTTATACTCTTTTATATTCTTTGCTAATAACTTACAGGTTTTATTTGCAATTAAGCAGTAGACATTTTTTGCTAAATAAATATAAACAAGTTTGATCATAAGCAATCAGGAGGCAAGGTTAATTCTTTCTGCAGCCAGGAATGCCCTCAATATACAGGGAGGACAAACTAGAAAGTGTGATCAATGGCTTTGAAACAATCCATTTCAGAATTTTAATTACCTCTTCAAACAAAATTTAGTTTGGCACACTTCTTCTAAGGATTCAGTTGCTTTGACATTTGAAATGAAGATGAGTTTACCAGCAAATCCTTTTCTTCCAAGCAATAAAGTCTACTGTGTTGAGAAAATGATGCTTGCAATTCACATCTCTGATCCAAACTCAGGGACAAAACTTCCTAGGACTTATCAAAACTAGCTGAGATAATAATGTTCAGATTGCTAGCATGTACATTTAATAGCCTGGGTTTTCTCAGTATTCCCTGAAAAACCAGAAATACAATACTGTGACCAACTGATATATAGCCCTTTCTAGGCTACCATAACTAAATTAGGCAATCCTGATGACTCAGCTCGCACCAATCACTGATGAGTGAGTTGGAGACAGCTATGGATATTTTGCTGTCTCATGAATGTAATTTACTGCTCACTATCTCCCAGATTAACCTTGTACAGTTCCAAGTCACCATTTGAAGGAGTACAAAAATTATTCTCCTTTCCTTTCAAGCATGAGGCTCAGCCAGAGATGTTAAATATGGGCTTGGGTAGTATCTTGTGAGTTCATAGATTTTCATTTGCCTGCGACCTTTTTCATTTTAGTTTCGTTCTGCTTTCTAGAACAGCTGCCTCTAAGTGTTCAATAAAATATTTCATCTTTCATTTACCGTCAAGCCTACTTGACATAGTCTTATTTTGGGGTCCATGAAAACTATTTATTGTACTACATGGAGCAAAACCATCCAATGCTTTGTGATTTCTTTACCTTAGAAATGCAAGATCTTTCAAACAGAATCAGATGGATAGACCATCTTGTTGCAGTGGACCCCTCCTTGTCTGAACCCAACTACCATAGAAAATCCATATGGGACATTTATGTTGCTTTTTCCCACTGTATAGGGAATCTCTTTGGGTTTTCAATTTCAGTCTTTCTGGTTTGGTTGTCATTCTCCACAGCCTTTCACTGCACAAAGTACAGCTTGTAATTATGCTAACTGCTTACAACAGCTGCCAGCTATCTTGTTCACTTTTAAAAACACATTAAGAATGATGTCACCCTTTCCCAATGATTCATTGAGGCTAACGCTTGAACCAACCACTCATTTAAACCAAGAAAATAAATAACCATTGATATGCTATGTGATTGGATTGCACCAACTGACTTAAAATAATCCCAAATCTGTTTAGCCCCATTTCGACATTGCTTAGGGGTCTGACTCTCCATTCCACTGCTATGGGAGTTCTGCTAAGAACTTCTTCTCTCTAATGATTCACTGGGCAGATTGGCAGGTTTGGTCAGCTGACAGTATAACTGAGATGAACGCTCATGAATCATCTCAGAAAGTTTCCAGCAGGAGGTACTGTGAATGACAGGATATCAGTTGCTAATTTAGACACTGAGTTGAAGATAACAGGTGTTTCTGCAAAGCAGGATTTGACACTGCTAGCAATCCTAAAAATGGAAAAATGGCTCCTTGGTTTAAAAAGACGGGTACAAATACTATCTTTCAATTCTTGGAATGTAATCTGATATATATATATATATATATATATATATATATATATATATTCATTCTCCTTCAGTGTTGGGCACATTTTAGAAACCTATGTGATTCAATGAATCACAATGGATCTGTGATGGCAAAGTGGTGGATTGGCCCCACTGTTTGTATAAATGTTCAGTCTACAAATATAGCACAAGTGCTGACTGGGTCACATTTTTTGTTCATCCTACAGAATATTCTGTTTTTACTGGTGAGCAGAAATATAAAATTAACCACTATGGTTGTCTGTTCTACATTCTTCGTAGCAAAACTGAACCGAAAGGTTCTTGGTCACAACATTTATTTGTTTATTTAATAAAATTTATATGCTGTTTACCTGAACAAAAGACCTCTAAGCGTGTTTTTGTTTTTTAAAAAAAGCAATCCAAAATATTGATTAAAAACATTGACATGATTATATTGACATTCAAGCGCACCAGCCTTGTTAAATATCTGTGCCTCATGAAACAACATATTACAGAACATTTCTAACTATCATGGTTTACTAGTGTTCACAAATAAAAGGTCCAGCTGTGTGAACGACAACTTCTCATGACAGACCTACAGGGCCAGTTGCTCTGTGGCTGATTGTTGCTAGTTCAATTCAGTGTGGATAATATCGCAACTGTGGGGTGAAACCCACAGCCCCCCTCCAAATCCCTTTACATCTTTAAGGCACAGGTTTAATATGGCTATAGAACATGCACATGTAGATATATATACACACACAAAATCAACTTTAAGAATTTCTCCAAACGCAGCTTCAGAAAATAAAATCAAACTTTCATATAAAGGGGTAAATGTCTTCTGCTATCACAAAGAAGTTTGCACGTTTTTTTTTTTTTTTAAATGCACTGCTAGTAAGGGAAGACAACCATCCATCAGCCACGAACCATCTAAGGGAAAGACCTTTTAGAGCTTCCACCAAAAAGCAGTAATTCCATAAGATAAGACTTTATATTCAGCAATGCCAAAGCAGTATATTTCACATCATCATAATCACCTGTTTTTTTAACCCTCTCATTTTATAGCTCTCACCTCAAGATAAACCTGCACCCACCTTTTATTGTCAATTGTACTCAAACATCTTAACTGTCACCTCATAAAATACAGCAAGCTATTTCTATCTGGGAAGGAGAAATTCTTTGAAGTCAGTGCCATTCGACTGAATGGTAAAAGTGATCTGATGCATTAAAACAAAGTTGCCTTTGCCACACATAAAATAAAGCAATGAGAATTTCATTTTTATGCTGCACATTTATGGCTTTTCATAAGAGGGATACAATAAATAACTCAATATTTCTTGAACCTTTACATCTCAAAGGAGGTGGGGTGAAGAAGAGATAATGCTCAATTTGCAGTGCACTTTATTTCTGCTGGACTAAACAATTCATTTTGATAAGCACAGTCCACAACTGAAAACCCACACTGACACCCCAGTTTAGAACATGAAATGGCACAATACCGGTACATGAAATTGTCAAGAAAAAATGGCTTTGGAACATTGATGGATGCCTGTGCAGCCCTCTGAAAAGCTATTCTATAGTATTATCCATGATTATAAAATGCTCTGTTATTCAGAAATATACAACTCTTGACAACAAACAAAGAAATTATTCTGCAACATACCAAATGCTAAGTGACTGGTGGTGGTTTTTTATGTTGTACATTTCAGAAATGGAAATAGTAGAGTAAACCATTAATGGTTCAAATCCAGAAGTACTTTGCTGTGATGTACCATTTAATGGAAAGACTATCCCCAATATTGCAAAGTGCAATATTCCCTGAATAATATAAAGTATTGTGTATTTTGCTGGGTAAGGTTGTGGTTCATATGCCTGGAAATTCAAATCACTGTATTTAATAGATTTCAAATATTTCACTGAGTGTGCTTGCCATAATGATAAGAGATTACTCAGCACCTCCAGGGAACTCAGGCAAGTCACACTCATTTAATAGCTCCAATTAGACTGTTAGCAAACAGCTATCCTTCCTTTACAGTTTCACTTTCTCCCACGCACATTCCCACATTTGTCATAACAGTTAATAATGGAGGAAATTATGCTTCTAACTAATAAAAGGAACTGGTGTGTGTGTGTGTGTGTGTGTGTGTGTGTGTGTGTGTGTGTGTGTAAGAAACATAGGGTAACTGTTTAAGGCTTCACCTGACTTGCACATTTTCCTGCTGAGTACATATCTAGCAGAATTTACCCACTATGTGGCAGAATTTGAGCTTTTTAGAAATATAAAAAGTGCAAGTTCAAAAACATTTGCAGGTATTTTGTCAGAATTATATGTTGTCAGGAGAACATGCCCAGTCCCCTTTCACGAGATGATAAAATGTTAGAAAACAAATGTTAGAAAACAAATTTGTTTCTTAAACTTTTTTTTTATGCAGAAAAACGTGAACATCCAAAACAAAGGAGATGGTATCTCAAGATGCTTATGAAATGAGGGTTTTATTCTTTAGAAACAGCTGAACATGTTTTGGCCTGCTGTGACTAAAGGTGTTCCTTAGGGGCTGTTTAAAAGATAATACATCATACATAAGCAGGTGCTTTGAGATGGTAATTTCAGTCATCTGTTAATGTGGATGAGTAAAACAATTAACAGAGATCTGTGCAGGCTCCCCCCCCCATTTTGAGTAAGTATGCATAGGCCCATATGCAATTTGTATATAATCAATTCAATTTGTTTGCTGAATAATTACCTAATTAATTGCCTTCTTTACAGCCACAGAAGAAGCTATTTAATAACAGGCCAAATCATAGCCTATTTAAAAAGAAAGAAAGAAAGAAAGAAAGAAAGAAAATCCTTCTTAAGCTCTTAACTAACTCTTATTCTGAGGTTCTCAGAGCTTTATACATGATTTGCATGTTAGGAAAACATTCTTTAAGAGACAGATAAACGTTTCTGGAAGCTCTAAAGAGGGTTCCAGAATTTTCATTAATGTGTGTAGGAGTGGTGTCAGCTGGAGGTGCAAATAAAGGGAGGAAGTTGCAGGCTGCAATTTCCACACGACTAAAACACACACTATCAACACACACACTGGCAACAAGGTTGGAAGTAAAACAGTATGTGCTGCTGATACTGTGAGTTTTGCTGTGTCAGGATGGTTAATTACTGGACTGAGGTTATACCGTGCTGGAGAGATAGAGAAGGAATGTAAATAGCTTGTATATAATTGTAACAGAAATGTTTGTGCATTGTGCAACCATTCAAGCAATAAAAAGGCTATTGATTGTGAATTTGAGTATGACTCCTGTTCTTGTCCTCCGCCTCCAGGGAAAACTCTACTACAAACAATAAGAAGTGGTTTTACCGAAGTGTCACCACACAAGCAGAGTAGCGCAGCAGAAGTGTGCTGGAGGTTACCTCCAATATTGCAGCAACCCAAGCATTATTTAGGGTCGAACCACCACAGATGAACCTTGTGTGCCTTTACATCATTCGTCGAAGGATGGTCTCACAAGACTTCAAAATGGGGAATTCTTTCTGTTACTTAAACTGTCTGCCATGGTTGCGAGTGGTCAGGACTCTTAGGATCTACCACAGCATACACACCTTTAACCATGTCTATGGAACCATTTAACAATCAGAGAGGAACAAGAAATCAAAAAGCAGAATGTCACTTACATTATTCATGTATTCACTAAGCAAGTCCTGGAGGGCTTGTCGTACAGCATTGCACTCAGCTACAATTCTCTCCCGCCGGTCATCACGAGTACAGGAGGAGTCGGCCATGAGCGCTGCACCGCTGATAATGCTCTCCAACCTCTCTTCAAGAGATGGTCGAAATCGGGCTTCACTGAATGTCATGGGGTCTAAAATGATCTTGTTCTGAAAAATAAAAAACCATTAGCAATTACTTAAGGAACTCATGCCAAAACAGCTGGTCCTGAAAGAATGTATATATAATTGTTTCAAATTTCAAAATTAAAGTTCAACATATATCTAGTGAAGGAAAGCACTGCAAATACTTAAAGCATAAAAATGTAACCTTCAAATGAAAACAAGTGGTTAGAAGTATATTTTTTTCCTAAATCGTCCTTTTTGAAATGTAGCAAACATTGACTGCATCTGCACCTGCGTTCCATAAGTCACAAAATGCATATGCAGGTCAAACATATATACTGACCTTTTGCGGCTGCTTTGTTCCTCTTTGCTGAAACACCAAAACAAGGCAGGGTTCATTCTTTAAGCACTGTTTCCTGTTACATGCCAATCAGGAGCCCATTCCTTAAGCACTGTTTCTTGTTACATGCCAACCAGGAGCCCATGGTTTATTGCTTCAAAATAAGCCACAATATAATGACATAGTTTAAAGTTGCCTTCATATTGTGGTTTGTTTGGAACACATTTGGCATCGTTTTGGGGTTTGCACGTAAGAGGAAGCCATGGTTAAATATTAAATCCTGACTTGTTGCCACTTCATTGAAACAGGGAGCAAAGCAGTAGAGATGCTGCCTGGCTGCAGTTGTGCACCAAAAGTAGGTTTATGACAAAGGATTCCTGACTTAATGTTGCATGCAAATGATGTCACTATTAAGTTATGTGACAGGATCAGATCACATTACATTCACATTCCCACCACACTACTGATTCAGGTCCTTTTCATGTTCTGCCCTTTATTCAATCTGTCACCAAATGACTTTTGTCTACACAAAATTGCAAATGTCCACCCTTTGCTCTTAGATCTTCCAGTTCAGTGTCAAGGAAAAAGAAAGGAAGGAAGGAAGATTCAAGCTATGGTAATCTCTTGATTACTGCAACCTTAATTGCAGGTTTTTAAGCAGAAGTTGGATGGCTATCTGTCATGGATGTTTTAGTTGACTTCCCTGCATTGTTGTTGTTGTTTAGTCGTTTAGTCGTGTCCGACTCTTCGTGACCCCATGGACCATAGCACGCCAGGCACTCCTGTCTTGCACTGCCTCCCGTAGTTTGGTCAAACTCATGTTCGTAGCTTCGAGAACACTGTCCAACCATCTCGTCCTCTGTCGTCCCCTTCTCCTAGTGCCCTCAATCTTTCCCAACATCAGAGTCTTTTCCAAGGATTCTTCTCTTCTCATGAGGTGGCCAAAGTATTGGAGCCTCACCTTCACGCTCTGGGCTGATTTCCTTAAGAATTGATAGGTTTGATCTTCTAGCAGTCCATGGGACTCTCAAGAGTCTCCTCCAGCACCATAATTCAAAAGCATCAATTCTTCGGCGATCAGCCTTCTTTATGGTCCAGCTCTCACTTCCATACATCACTACTGGGAAAACCATAGCTTTAACTATACGGACCTTTGTCGGCAAGGTGATGTCTCTGCTTTTTAAGATGCTGTCTAGGTTTGTCATTGCTTTTCTCCCAAGAAGCAGGCGTCTTTTAATTTCGTGACTGCTGTCACCATCTGCAGTGATCAAGGAGCCCAAGAAAGTAAAATCTCTCACTGCCTCCATTTCTTCCCCTTCTATTTGCCAGGAGGTGATGGGACCAGTGGCCATGATCTTGGTTTTTTTGATGTTGAGCTTCAGACCATATTTTGTGCTCTCCTCTTTCACCCTCATTAAAAGGTTCTTTAATTCCTCCTCACTTTCTGCCATCAAGGTTGTGTCATCTGCATATCTGAGGTTGTTGATATTTCTTCCGGCAATCTTAATTCCTGCTTGGGATTCATCTAGTCCAGCCTTTCGCATTCCCTGCATTACAGAGGGTTAAAATAAAAATAAAAAATCCTTCCAGTAGCACCTTAGAGACCAACTAAGTTTGTCATAGGTATGAGCTTTCGTGTGCATGCACACGTCTTCATATACACTGAAACAGAAGTCACCAGGCCCTTATGTACAGTCAGAGGGGGGGTGATGGGAATGGGTGATGGGCTGATAGGAGTGGCAAACCTGTTGATGACCGTTAACGACTGTTAATGACTGCAATTACAGAAGGTTGAACAAGATGACCCTTGGGGTCCCTTCCAACTCTGTAAGTCTATCCCTCTCTGTTCTTGCATCTCAAAACCCCACTGTAAAAATAATTCACCTCTCACATCTCCAGTATTTCATGCCATCCCTCTTCTTAGACTTTCCTTACCTGTAAGTGACATGAAGCAGTCACTGCCCCATGTGATCTTTCTACCCTTATTTCCTCTAATGTACGTACTAAGCCATGACCTTTGCACCTCCCATGCAGACAAAGGTAAGGCAACTGCAGGGAGCAATTACTCAGATTCTGGAGGAGAAGGAGGTAAAATGAAAATTTCTATTCAAACCATATAGCAAAGCAGAGATTGGATTAACCTGAAAGATTTTGAGCCAGGAAAAAAAAATGCTCACAAAAGCAGATTACTGAATTGAATGGATCTTACAAATAGATTAGACCCTGAGCGGTGAGCATCTAATCACACTTGTTCTTTCATTTTTGAAGTGTAAAGCCACAAAGTGATCCATTTTACAGTTGTACACCAATTCAAAGCAATATTTATTTTTGTGGATACAATTTCCTTGATTTTCTGGTCTTACTACGTTAAGGACATTTTATCGCCACACTAATGCTTTCTGCAGCCACCTACAATTTGATTTCCAGTACAGGCAGCAAGACAGAATCCCAGGTGGCACATCCCTTCCCCCTTTGCAGAATCCTTCATCCCAATGATAAGGGGCTTTAGGTCACCCTTGGGTTGTTTTCTAACTCATGATAGTCTCTTTATAGTTCAAGGTGGCAGCTGCAAGAAACAGTGTCATTTTGTGCTCCTGTCTTGCGGCACTTTACCCACACTGCCAGCTGCTCAATAAAACAGGCTGCAAAAGAATTGGCTTAAGAGAAATCTGTCTGCGGAAGCAGAAAGTTGCCTTCTTCTCTGCAGTCAGAGCATAAAGCGAAAGGCACTTCAAAAAAAGAAGGAAATAAAACCAAGTAGGAAAACCAAGAAAGCCATGAAACAAAACAGGCTGGCAAAATCCCCTACATTAATATAAATATTTAACTATTGTGCTACGAAGAGATAGACTAATAAGAATGCATAATGGCTTCCCCTGGTAACAAAGGATGAGGCCTTCCCCGCCTTGGCACCGCCTTCACAGAATTTGTAAAACAATGTAATAGGGAAATTAGTGCGGGTCCAAAACTCCTAGTCAATTAGAAGAAGAAAAATGCACATTGATTTTTTTTTTTTGCACCCAATGAGCCCTATTCAGTTCTACAAAATCATATAGTGTGAAAGGGGTAGAAGGAAAATGCTTTAAATTATATATATATATATATATATATATATATATATATATATATATAGTAGCTCTATTCCATGACTTGCACATGCTAAGCTGAAGTTCTGACTAGAGCTGACCACGTTCGTTCTCTCTCCCTTTCTCCATCTTTCTCTCTCACCCACCATAGCTGCCAAGTCTCCCATATTCCCTGGGAAACCTCAATTTTTCCAGCCGTTTCCCGCAGGGCAGCCCGGATTTTTTAAAAAACCCGGTAAATCCCCCGGATTCTTACCGGCCCGGGGAGGCTCCTTCTGCGCATGTCTGGAGTCTCAGGACATGCGCAGAAGCGATTTCTGGTGCTGCGGCCATTTTGGAAATAAGAAGAGCATGCGTAGAAGCAACTTCCGGTGCCACTCTGCCCAGTTCCAGAATGGCCACAGCGCGACTTTCGGTGCCACACCATGCCGATCCTGGATTTTTAAATCTGGGAGTTGGCACCTATGCTTGCACACACACTGATAAAATGAGCTATAAATGAAACTCCTGAATTCAAGTATGACCCATGCCACCATGTGAGAATCATTTCTAACACTTTTTAAAATAATAATAATAATAATAATAATAATAATAATAATAATAATGGCCTGTTTCAATACTTACATTTTTCATTTTTAACAGGAAAAATAAGTTTTGATACAAACATAAATAAATGAAAGTCTTACTTTTAGTAACTCAAAAGTTCTACAATGGCAGCCTTAAACTTCCCATAGCTACTGACAATCAGTTAGTGAATGACTAATGTAAAGTGTTCCAGTTCATTTACATTTGTAATTAATCAAAATCATTGAAGTCATAAATCAAAGCTTGACAATGTAATCCAGATTATGATTAATTGTTCCGAGGTTCCTAGCTGCCAACGACAAAGTAATAGAAAATGTGTCTGTAGTGGGATGGTCAACACATGATTTTACACACTTTTGTAAAAGTGGAGACACTTCTATAAAAGGAGTCAGGGCAAATGGAGTCAGGGCAAATGAACAGTCAGGCAAATGGATAGTAAATAATGTCCTGACTGAGAATTGCAAAATAACTAAAGGAACAAGACAAGGCTGTCCATTGTTGTTTATATTAGTTTTAGAAGTATTGGCACAAAAATAAGATGTAACCAATAAATTAAAGAGTGAGACAGAGAAAATATAAACTAAAAGCATTTACAGACAACATGGTGATATCTCTAGAAGAACCAATAGAGTTAATTCTGAAAGTATTACAAGAGATTTAAAAGGGGGGAGGGAGTGTAGCAGGTTTTAAGATTAAGAAAGACTAAACTCTTGGTAAAAAATATGATGAGAGCAAAAATAAATTACAAGATGTGTCAGGACTAAAGATTGAAAGGAAGGTAAAGTATCTAGGTGTATGGTTAACAGCAAATAATATAAATCTGTATAAGGATAATTATTTAAAAACTTGGGAAGACATTAAAAGAAATTTGGAACAGAATGAAACTTTCACTGTTAGGTAGAATGTTGACTATAAAAATGAATGTATTACCAAGAATGCTATTTTTGTTTCAATCAATTCCAAGGATCAGCAAGACAGATTGTTGCAATATATGGCAAAAGGGTATTTCTAAATATATCTTGTGGCAAGGGGAAAAACTGAGAATAAAATATCAAATACTGAGAGATCCAAAAGAGAGAGGAGGTTTCTCCCTGCCGGATATGAGATTATATTATGAAGCATCTTGTCTTTGTTGGTTGAAGGAATGGATGACATTGAAGAATCCACATATCTTAGATTTAGAAGGTCATGATAATATTTTTGGTTGGTATGCCTATTTGTGGTATGGAAAAGTGAAAGTACATAAAGGATTTACAAGTCACTTAATTAGGAAAAAATGCATTGAGTATGGGATAAATATAAAAATTTATTGGAGACAAAACACCACTTTGGCTCTCACCATTGGAAGCCACAGCGGTAAAGAAAAAAAAATATGATCAAAGGTTGGACAACTTATAAAAATTTATTAAAACAAAGAGGGAGTAGAATATAAATTAAAAGAATTTAAGGATTTATCAGGAAAGCTAACAACATGGATACAATATCACCATTTGAATGAAGTATTTAAGAAAGATAGGATACAAGGGTTTGGGGAACAAACATCACAATTGGAGAGAGATCTGTTGGAATGTACTGTAATGTTAAAGTGCTGTCTAAAATTTTTAGGATATTATTGGAATGGGAGACAAAAGATGAGTAAGTAAAGTCTTCAATGATACATTGGGCAATAGATTGGTTATAAGACAGATATAGAAGCATGGGAACAATTGTGGAATACAGATATAAAATTTACAGCATGCTATGTCTAAGAGAAAACTACATGAAAATGTTATCTAGATGGTATCTAACACAGTAAATTGGCAAAAATGTATAAATCAAAATCAAGTAAGTGTTGGAAATGTAGTAAGGTTAAAGCTTACTGGGAAATGATATATAATGAATTGAAAAAGATGTTTAAAATAACATTTGTATAAAAAAAAACCAGAAGCTTTCCTTTTGGGAATTATAGGGGTAAAACTACCTAAACAGTATAGAAATTTATTCATGCATGCAACTACAACGGCAAGAGTGCTATTTGCCCAAAAGTGGAAAGAATAATGGAAGTGGAAAGAAGAATGGAAGTGGAAAGAAGTTCCGATGAAAGAAGAAAGGATACAGTACTTACGGAATATTCAGAAATGGTGAAACTTCCAGAAATAAGAAATCAAGATAACAAACTTTTTGTAAAAGAATGGATATGATTTAGTGAATATTTACGAACAAACTGTAAACAGATAAGGACATTGGCAGGATTATTGTAATAACCTAAAGTTTCATAAGAGCATATATCTAAAGTAGATGAATAAAAGAGTAAGTTAGAATATGCAGGAAATGTAAAAAAATAAATTTAAGGAACTGCAGAAACGGTGGAAGGAAGTCGAGTTTTGAAATGTTAGAATGATTATAAAACTATTGAAATGTATATACAGTAATTGGAAACCATAAATTATTATTTTTAAACAACAACAACATGATTTTATGCTTTGATGGTGTTTCCTGCTTGGCAGGAGTTCGGACTGGATGACCCTTGTGGTCTCTTCCAACTCTATGATTCTATGATTATTTCCATGACCAAAGATAAACGACTGTTCCGTTTCCCCTCAGGGTTCAACACACACATTGGGGGAATGATTGTGTGCAAAATAAACGGGTCGCAGGGAAAACCCGGGGGGGGGGGGGTTGGACGGAGGAGAGGAGGGAAATCACAGGGGTAAGTGGGGGTGTAGGGGGAGGAGAGGGGGGAAATCACAGGGATAAGCCGGGGGGTGGGAAGAGGGGGCATAATAGGTCATGGATCAGGACAGAGTTGGTGGATTCACAGGGATGAGGGGGGAATCACAGGGATAAGCCAGGGGGTTGAGGGGAGGAGTGGGGGAATCACAGGGATATGTCATGGATCGGCACAGGGTAGGGGAAATCACACAAATAACCCACAGCAACGCGTGGCAGGGCCAGCTAGTTTAATATAAATGTGTAAGAACCTTGGTTCTCAAACTAAATCCGTTTCAGAAGTCCATTCCAAAACCAAAGCGTTCCAAAACCAGTGCGCGCTTTCCCATATAAAGTAATGCAAAACGGAGTAATCCGTTCCAGACTTTTAAAAAGAACCCCTAAAACAGCAATTTAACATGACTTTTACTATCTAACGAGACCACTGATCCATAAAATGAAAGCAATAAACAATGTACTGCAGTCACACAATCAATCAATCAGTAGCTGAACTGGATTCCACACAGTCACAAAAACAAAACGAAAAGAGCCTCATTTGCAAAATAAATAGCAAAAACTGACAGACCTCAGCATAACACTAAAAATGGAAGTGTGACACTCAAATCGGAAGCGTAACACTCAAAACGGAGCATGTTCGGCTTCCGGAAAAAGTTTGCAAACCGGGACACTTACATCTGGGTTTGCAGTGTTTGGGTTCCAAGTTGTTTGAGTACCAAGGCGTTTGAGAGCCAAGGTATCACTGTAGTGACCCTCAGACTGATCCACAAAACAAGCAGTTTCCAGATGTTATGCTGTGCGGAAGCACTAGAACAGGCACCCCCAAACTCAGCCCTCCAGATGCTTTGGGACTACAACTCCCATCATCCCTAGCTAACATGACCAGTGGTCAGGGATGATGGGAATTGTAGTCCCAAAACATCTGGAGGGTCGAGTTTGGGGGTGCCTGTACTAGAATGTCAAATAGTAATGGCATCTTTAGTAATTACGGTAGTAGAGCAGCCTTTTGCTGCTATGACCTGCTGCAAACGGGATGCATAGCCAGACAGCAGCTTCCTGCAGCATTCCTTGGGAATCTGAGCCCATTCCTCCCACTAGAGGTTTTCTATGGGGTTCAAGTCAGGTGACTGTGATAGCCACTGTAGAACCTTCCAGGACTACTTCTGCAACCAAGCCTTAATGGAATTTGAGGTATCCTTGGCATGATGTCCCCCCCCCCCCCCCCGGATTTCCCAATACGTAAATGAATCCATCCTGCCTTCCAAATGCTGCAAGTTTCCAGTGCCAGAGGTTGCAAAGCAGCCCCAGAGCTTCACTGAGCCACCACCATGCTTCACTGTAGGCAGAGTGTTCTTTTCAGCGTATGTTGCATTCTGCTTCCTTCAGACATAGTGCTGATCCATGGGGTCGAAAAGCTCCCATTTGGTTTCATCGCTCCATGGAACAGAATCCCAAAACTTCTGTGGCTTATTTACAGTATATGATTTTGAGAATACTGGAGCCGACTTTTATTGTGCTTGTGGGTCAGTAGTGGTGTACGTCTTTGTCCATAGAGTTTTCTTGGCAGGGATACTGGAGTGGCTTGCCAGTTCCTTCTCCAGGTGGATCACGTTTAGTCAAAACTCTCCACTATGACCTGTCCATCTTGGGTGGCCCTGCATGACATAGCTCATAGCTTCTCTGAGTTATTCAAGCCCCTTCGCCACGGCAAGGCATTGATCTATGATGAGTTTGACCAAACTGCGGGAGGCAGTGCAAGACAGGAGTGCCTGGCGTGCTATGGTCCATGGGGTCACGAAGAGTCGGACACGACTAAACGACTAAACAACAACAGTGGTGTACGTCTTGGAATTCTGGCATGGAAACCTTCTGCTTTTAGTGCTCACTGAAATATTAGTGCCTGCTGCCACCAAGTCTTGCTGCAGCTCAAGGGTTTTCCCCATCTGGTTGCTGCCACAGATAGCTTGCTTTTTCTGCCCTGTCCAGGTAGTGTAGCTGCTGTTCCTTTCATTTGGAACTTGTGAACTATGCTTCCAAAGGTGTCTCTGGGAACACTCAGTGCCTTCACTATTTTCTTGTATCCTGCTCTTTGTTTGTGAAGGGTGATTATCTCTTCTTTTACCTTCTTGGATCATTCTCTTGATTTAGCCATATTTCTAACATGCAGCCAAATATGACATTCAGCAAACCCCTAGCCAGTTCAGGTATTTCATGTGTTCCAGCTCAAGCACACCTGGTGCAACTAAAGAATCCATTTATTAGTTGCATCTGGTGTGCTTGAGACAACACTTGTTGTATTGTGATGTTGTGAGGGATTCTATTCAGGGGGTTGAATAATAAGACTGGAAAAGCCTGTATAAGCTGCAATTTCAGCTGAATTTGGGGAGACCACTTGAAGCATTGAAGCATTGTTGTGTTGCACTACTTCAATTGTTTTAGTTTGATTTGTTCATTGCAAACAGCTGAAAGTTTGTAAATTTAGATAATAAACCTGACTTGCAATGGGTGTGTGTGTGTGAATAATTTCGATTGCAACTGTATGTAAAGCCTTGCAATTTCAGCTCCCTTGGCTTTCCAGTTTTACTTTAAATAACAATCACAAGGCAGAGAAGATTACAATATTCTTTGTAGAATGTGCACAGATGGAATATAGTAAGCAAGGCCTGTGGGGGGGGGGTATTGATCCAAAAGCTCAATTGGCCTCAGCACTTAGGATTTCATGAAATGCTGCATCCATGGGCAGATGCAGTCAGTTACAAAAAAATGCCTAAGTGAATGAGCAATAGAAAAACACACATAAACAGGAAATTAAATCATTTTTACTTAAATACAGTGTCTTTGGCATTAATTTGCAGGTGTTAAATTTTGAAATTGGCAGTGTTCCTTCAATATGTTTAAAATATGGACCTTTAAATCACCTCACATTGACAAGTCTGACAACAGACTGTTTGTTTGGTAATGAAAGGTGCTGTAATGACTGGATTCGCGACACTGAGATCCAAGAATAACCATTTGTGGTTTTAATTCAGCTGTCACAAAAAACTAGTGTAGATTAGGAAGCTGTCAGAAGGTGATAAAACAAGGCTCGCTGATGGCTTTGTACCCTTTCCATATATCTCAGATCAATGACCATTAAAAACAAAAACAAAAACAAAACAGAAACTGGGGGGAAGGGATTGAGCAACCCAAAAACACAAGAACAGCAGGCTGGATCAGTCCAATGGAACATCTAGTTCAGCATCATCTTCTCACTGTGGCCAATCAGATGCCCATGGAAGATTGGTAAGCAGGATGTGTGCACAAGAGCACCTCCAATTCCCAGAAACTGACATTCAGAGGCACAATGCCTCTGAAACAGAGGTGGCGCATAGTCATTGTAGCTAGTTGCCATTGTGTCAGGAAGGGCTCCGAAGAGGAGAGATGGCAGGCTGGGGGAAAACAGAGGCTTCCTCCCTTTCCATACTGAGAGTGATGCAAGCCCCTTCTGTCCTGGAGTGCCGGTTGTAAATTCCCAAGATAGGGTAGGTCAGACAGAGGCAGGTTCAGAGGAACTGCAGCCTTAGAGACAGCTACAGGGAGGGATGGGCAAACTGCCCCCGAGTCCCCACAGACACGAAGAAGGAGTAGGGTCCAGGCTTGGCGTCAGTCCAATGGGAGGAGGAGCGGCTGATGGAGGATATCCTGTTGGCGGAGCACCCCCCCCCCTTTAGTGAGCTCAACATCGTCCTCAGTAGATGATTGAGCTGTGAGCTGGGACTGAAACTACTGTGTAATTATTAATAAATCTAAGTGCAATTAAACAGCCAACTTGCTGTGTTCTTGGTGTAAGAGGGACATCTGTAATCCTGACACATTGATAGCCTTTCCCTCCATGAATTTGGCCAGTCCTCTTTAAAGCCCCACAAGTTAGTGACCATCACTGCCTCCTGGGGGAGTGGGTTCCGCAGTTTAAAAAGCTGGGTGGGTGGCAAGATTGATTACTGGAATGCAACTGTATCCAAGACCTGTGCTCCTGCCATAGGGTTTCTAGAGCCATCATCCCCTCTTCTTCTTCTTCTTCTTCTTCTTCTTCTTCTTCTTCTTCTTCTTCTTCTTCTTCTTCTTCTTCTTCTTCTTCTTCTTCTGTATTTTAGTCGTTTTAGTTGTGTCCGACTCTTCATGACCCCATGGACCAGAACATGCCAGGCACTCCTGTCTGTCTTCCACTGCCTCCCGCAGTTTGGTCAGACTCATGTTGGTAGCTTTGAGAACACTGTCCAACCATCTTGTCCTCTGTCATCCCCTCCATCTTTCCCAACATCAGGGTCTTTTCCAGGGAGTCTTCTCTTCTCTTCTCTTCTCTTCTCTTCTCTTCTCTTCTCTTCTCATGAGGTACCCAAAGTATTGGAGCCTCAGCTTCAGGATCTGTCCTTCCAGTGAGCACTCAGGGCTGATTTCCTTTCTGCTGTAATTTGCAAAAACTGAGGGTAGGAGAGGTGACAGCATTTGGGAGTCCCATCAATGCCACAGCAGCAACTGGGGCAACTTACACATTTGGGTTGGACAAGACTCCCTAGATTGAGGGTATCCATTTGGATGCCCTCCAGAAGTTGTGGATTGCAACTCCAAACAGCCCTGACTACTGTTAACACAGGCTGGGTCTGATGGGAACTGTAGTGCAAAAAAGGCAACCAAAATGGTTATTTGTCCTACAGAGAAAGACCTGGCTGGAAATGAATCCAGGAAAATAATAATTATAACACAACACCCACCCCTGTCTCTGTTTCAAAGTTCTACCACAGTAATACCTGTAGGGCTGTGAATTCTTTCCATTCCTCTGTATCATAAGAATTGTTTATATTCAGTTATTACTGTCCTTCTTTAAAGGAGTTAGCCAGAATGTTAACTAAACCTATTGAATGAATTGCCTGAGTCATTTGCCAGAAAGGGACTGATTCCGCTTAGATAAAGCTTGGCCATATCATGAACTATACATGAAAGCATTCGTCTTCAAATGTGAAATACAATTACCACAAGAAACTCACTGCACGGAGCATTTCATGAATTTTAACTTTTAACTTGGGGGAAAATGTTCCATGCAATGCCCACTAGATGTCTCTATCACACAACAAAAATTATAACAGATAGCAAATTCCCATTGCTGAATTGGTGAAAGAGACAGGGCAAGGAGTCTCTCTCTCTCTCTCTCTCTCTCTCTCTCTCTCTCTCTCTCTCTCTCTCTCTCTCACACACACACACACACACACACACACACACACACACACACACAGAGAGAGAGAGAGAGAGAGAGAGAGAGAGAGAGAGAGAGAGAGAGAGAGAGAGAAACTATAAATTACACAAAGTAGCTGTAAGGGGGAGAGAGTACAGAATACCTCCCCCTATAATCAAGAGTAGCTCCTCACAGAGTAGCGAAGGAAACACAGACTCGGGGGAGGAAAGTCAGGACACAGAGAGAGAGAGTGCCCGGGCTCAGGCAGGATGAAAGAGCCCAGACTCCACAGACGGGAGGAGAGAGAAGGGGACAAGGGGGAGAGGGAAAACATGGAACACAGACCCTTTCCTCCGGTTCCGGAATTACGAAGAAGACGAAAGGGGAGGAGATTCAGTGTCCCGCACCTTTTATGTTGGGGGCGTTCGCGCCAAGGGGCACTTCCTGATTCTGCATCGGAGTAAGGAGACATGTTTCTGCACCTGCTTCACTGTACATATCAGCACCAATAAACACATTATGAAAAAGTGACCTGAGGAGCGTCATTACTTTAGAGTAGTCGCAAGAAACCCCTGACAGTAGCTATTATCAGATTTTTGTTTTGTTTTATTTTTAAAGAAAACAGAAGTTGAGAATTTCACTGGAGGAATAGAGGGGCAAATGCTATTTACCCCCTTTTCTGCCTGCATCTCCCCTCCCCTCCCTATGTGTGTGTGTGTGTGTGCGCGCGCGCACATACACACACACACACACACACACACACACACACACACACACACACACATACTATGGAGAACTGAGTCCCTCCTAGCAAAAGACGTGGGGGAGGGATTTTGACAAGAAAAGGAACTGGAAGCAAAATGCTTAAGCATTTTGACTTTGTTGACCCTTCATTGACTGCATTTATCAATATCTTCACCCTCTAACAACAGAAGCACAACAGTTCAGCCAGGCTGATATTGGGTGGGGGGGATACAAAAGGTTTTTAAAAAGAGAGGAGGAAAGCCAATGTGAGCACAGGTCACAAAGAGGCCTAAATTATTGAAGAGTTTTCTCCTGTTTCCAGCTGTATTTTCCTAGAACGATTGACTGACAGTTTTCCTGCTGCTGCTTCTGCTTCTGTAATTATAGTGGCAATTATAGTGCATTTGTGCATCAATTTACACACAGGGGGTATTTTCCCATGTCCAAAGTATATGGCACGAGTGTACTTTGTAAAAGGATGCAAAAAAAGGGTTCTTTCTCTGCATTACCACAGCTTTGCCTCCAGGCTTATGCCTGCTCTTTGTTCCTGTATCTATTTCTTTGCCATTGGCACTGTCAACACAGCATTGTTGAAAACAGTTGCTTTTATTCTGTTGCTTCCTCTGTTACTGGGTAATTCTAGAATCACATTAGCAAAGAGGTTCCCATGATTTTCTGTTGTTGTTGCTTCTTTACTATACTTTTCCCTGTGTTTACCATTCTAAACTTTCATGCCTCAGTTTGCATTTTAAAATACAAACACAATAGATCTGTTTATCAGTTATGCCAGAAGTCATTTGATATCCAGCAGTCCATGTGACACCTCTGTGCTCAGTGCTGCCATCCAGCTGCCCAGCCTTCTGTTTTATACACCTATTTTAATCATGATGCTAAGAGTTCATATTGCAATAGTCTCCTTTCTACATCCTGTCAAATAAATAAGGTAAGTTAGAGTAAATGGAACTTCCAGCTTTAGAGGTAGTTGATCTCTGAATGCCAGGGACTGGGGACCAATGGCAGCTTGGCTGATTTGCTGCAGGCATCTGGCTAGTCTCCTGTTAGAATCGGGATTCTGGATTAAGTTTACAAAGATATATAAAAGAGGATTTTTATGAGGTTATTTAACTTATATGCAGAATTCATCATGCGAAAGGCTGGACTAGATGAATCCCAAGCCGGAATTAAGATTGCCGGAAGAAATATCAACAACCTCAGGTATGCAGATGACACAACCTTGATGGCAGAAAGCGAGGAGGAATTAAAGAACCTTTTAATGAGGGTGAAAGAGGAGAGCGCAAAATATGGTCTGAAGCTCAACATCAAAAAAAACCAAGATCATGGCCACTGGTCCCATCACCTCCTGGCAAATAGAAGGGGAAGAAATGGAGGCAGTGAGAGATTTTAATTTCTTGGGCTCCTTGATCACTGCAGATGGTGCCAGCAGTCACGAAATTAAAAGACGCCTGCTTCTCGGGAGAAAAGCAATGACAAACCTAGACAGCATCTTAAAAAGCAGAGACATCACCTTGCCTACAAAGGTCCGTATAGTTAAAGCTATGGTTTTCCCAGTAGTGATGTATGGAAGTGAGAGCTGGACCATAAAGAAGGCTGATCACCAAAGAATTGATGCTTTTGAATTATGGTGCTGGAGGAGACTCTTGAGAGTCCCATGGACTGCAAGAAGATCAAACCTCTCCATTCTGAAGGAAATCAACCCTGGGTGCTCACTGGAAGGACAGATCGTGAAGCTGAGGCTCCAATACTTTGGCCACCTCCTGAGAAGAGAAGAATCCTTGGAAAAGACCCTGATGTTGGGAAAGATTGAGGGCACTACCCTGTTTCTCATATTTTAAGACATACCCATAAAATAAGCCATAGCAGGATTTTAAGCATTCAAGGAATATAAGCCATACCCCGAAAATAAGACATAGTGATAGGCGCAGCAGCAATGCCAGCCATGGCAGGAGGAAAAAAATAAGACATCCCTTGAAAATAAGCCATAGTGGTTTTTTTTGAGGAAAAAATAAATATAAGACATGTCTTATAATATGAGAAACACGGTAGGAGAAGGGGACGACAGAGGACGAGATGGTTGGACAGTGTTCTCGAAGCTACGAACATGAGTTTGACCAAACTGCGGGAGGCAGTGCAAGACAGGAGTGCTTGGCGTGCTATGGTCCATGGGTTCACAAAGTCGGACACGACTAAACGACTAAACAACAACAAGGAAGAGGAAGGTTATGTGGTTCAATAGTAAACAGAAAGGTTCCTGCAGTGCCTGTTATGAGAGGTACCATCAATTGATCGAAAATGATCAACTGGCTTTGTTTCAAGCATTCATGGTTTTGCTTTTGTGAATGTGCATTCTTGAAATGCCACTTGCTTTTTTTTTCTCCCGCAGAAGAAAAAAAAATGTTACATTTACATTATGTAAAGGTCACATTTACATGA
This sequence comes from Zootoca vivipara, assembly GCF_963506605.1. Lineage (NCBI taxonomy): Eukaryota > Metazoa > Chordata > Lepidosauria > Squamata > Lacertidae > Zootoca > Zootoca vivipara. The sequence continues at coordinate 7,378,073 of NC_083284.1, read as the reverse complement.
TCAATGTGATACCCTTTAGGTATACTTCACTCTCCTAGTTTCAAGAGTCAGGATATTCTATTATCTTCTGTAATTTGCACTGCAACTTTATTCACTCAGTCATTAAAGGCATTTACACCCTACTCTTGAACAGGAAGACTCCCACAGTGGCTTATGAATCAATAAAAACCAAGTCAGTTCCTACCCTCAGGCTTGCAATCTAAAAATACATGACAGAAAATGAAATGTAGGGTGAGGGTAGAGGAAAGAAGGGAAGCAAACTCAGGTACCAAACCTTCCCCTTAACCTTCCAAGGTTCTTACATATGACCAGCTTGTATGAAAATGGACAGTTCGCAATTTAAAAACAATTAGGTCTTGGTAGCCCCTGGGGAATAAATGGAGGCAGTGAGAGATTTTACTTTCTTGGGCTCCTTGATCACTGCAGATGGTGACAGCAGTCACGAAATTAAAAGACGCCTGCTTCTTGGGAGAAAAGCAATGACAAACCTAGACAATATCTTAAAAAGCAGAGACATCACCTTGCCGACAAAGGTCCGTATAGTTAAAGCTATGGTTTTCCCAGTAGTGATGTATGGAAGTGAGAGCTGGACCATAAAGAAGGCTGATCGCCGAAGAATTGATGCTTTTGAATTCTGGTGCTGGAGGAGACTCTTGAGAGTCCTATGGACTGCAAGAAGATCAAACCTATCCATTCTTAAGGAAATCAGCCCTGAGTGCTCACTGGAAGGACAGATCGTGAAGCTGAGGCTCCATTACTTTGGCCACCTCATGAGAAGAGAAGACTCCCTGGGAAAGACCCTGATGTTGGGAAAGATTGAGGGCACTAGGAGAAGGGGACGACAGAGGACGAGATGGTTGGACAGTGTTCTCGAAGCTACGAACATGAGTTTGACCAAACTGTGGGAGGCAGTGCAAGACAGGAGTGCCTGGCGTGCTATGGTCCATGGGGTCACGAAGAGTCGGACACGACTAAACGACTAAACCACAACAGCCCCTGAAGTGGGGAAAAACATGATAACCTAACCCTCCCAATCAGAGTTGTTGGCCTTTCAGTAGGGGAGGAGAACCTGTCCCACTTCATATGGTGTTGAACTCGAATCTCCCATCAGCCCTGAACAACATGGCCAATGGTCAGGGGTGATAGGACCACTGGCGCAGGAATAGGGGGGCGGAGGGGCACCCTGCCCAGGTGTCATGCATGACTGGCATGTCGGCGATTTCCCCAGGGGGCAATTTTGTCAACCCCCAGCCGATCTCCGACATGTCGATCCACTCGGGAGGGGGGGCACACGAGGCTCGCGGTGGCAGTCCACGCGTGAGGATTGCTGCAGTGGCGGCCCTGTGGGCAGGTCACTCCACACCAGGTACTGGAGGAACAAGCTACACCCCTGGATAGGACTTGTAATTGCAACAACCTTTGGATGATCACAACTTAACCCACCCCTGCCTCACAGCAGGTACAGGGAATCTCCAGCCCACAAGCCAAAGCAGGCTCACCAGCTGTCAAAATTTGGCCTATGAGGCAGTCTCCCCCCCCCTTCCAAGCCACCTATAATATCAGGTGTGGAGCAGATAAAGGTACAATTGCAAGAGAAAGGGAATATTTAAAGTGTGTTCCCAATTGTTTGTTGGCAAGCAGAGCTTGTATTTGGCTCCCGTTAAAATTTGGTGCCAAATGCAAGCCCTGCTAGGACTGCTTCAATGGGAACTTCTGAGTGGACCTCATCCCTGCTGAAAACAGATTGCAAGTTGACACTAAATTCAAGTTAAGCACCGAGTGCAAGGCCCACGAAAATCAGGTCCACTCAGGGTCTCCTGATCAGAGCTCCTGCGTGAAACCAATATCTGCCCAAAGCAGTGTTTGCAAGTTGGCACTGTGTTTAAAGGAAGAAAAGAATAACTGAGCATGCAGAGTGTGCTTCTGAATTTCCTTGACCTGACCTCAAGTGATTGACAAAGTGTTTCATGGTTGATGGGATGTATCCATTTCACCATCCCCTGGCCCAGCTGGTGAGAGCAACAGCGGGTGGAGATGTGTGATCCTTGCTTTCTGCTTCTTGTCTAACTCACAAACTACTCAATCAATTACAGTAATTAGGACAGTTCCACTGAGACCAAATAAGGGATTTAAAGTAATCAGCTTTTGAGCTCCTGCCAAAACCAGCCACCTAGTCTGAGGAATTCTAAAAAGCACAGGTGCAAAACAGCACACATGTGTCAAAACTCACTTTGTTTTCAAGCGCAATCAAAGTCATAATTTATGGGGAAGGGGAGTTGGATTGGTCTAATGGCTTGAGAGAACTGCTGGTTTTATTTATATTCTGGGTTTTTTAAGTGATTTTTAACTTTGCCTTTTTTTAAAAAAAAACTTTTTTTGACAACTGCAAGGCATATTTTATATTATCTGTAAACTGCTTAGAGGTTTAGACTGAAGCAGTATGCAAATTATGTGAAATAAAAATAAATTGGCTAGCTGCTAAACCCACTGTATCTCATTAAAGTGTTTCTTTCTTTTTCCAAGGTAGCATGGAACTTGTTCCCTAGTACCTATATACTCAAATCATTAAATGCATCTTCTACATTTTTGTGTCCTAGAATAAAGTAGCTAGCAGAATATGTGTTACTCTAGATTAGAAGAAGTACAGTAACTGCCACAATCTAACCTCAACTTTTAAGGTGCACTTTAAGTAGTTAAATACTGAATGCTATTCAGTATGTTAAATACTGAATGCAGGATAAAAGGAAAGAGGTGTATATAGGGTTGCCAGACTCAATAGAGGACAGGACTTCTGTGCCTTTAATTGCCCTGCTCTCTTTTGAGTCTGGAAACCTTAAAGAGAAACCAGCAGACCCTTTGTTTAATTTCCAAGGTTTCCAGACTCAAAAGAGAGCAGGGCAATTAAAGGCACAGAAGTCCTGTCCTCTATTGAGTCTGGCAACCCTAGGTGTATAAGTTTTTTAAAAGATTGAAAATACAAAGTTTCACGTAATGGATTTCTAAGTTTTGGTATATGCACAAATGATCCTTCCAGACAAATAAATTACTTTTCTGGCTACTACACAAAACAACAATTACTCTGCAGAAATATCCAGATAGCAGTTTTGGGGTTTCTGAGATGCAAACAATCAAAGTTAAAATACATGCCAGACCTCATTTTGTAAAGTGTAATTGATGGTTCAGTTCTTTAAAAGCCTACTTTCCAGGATGGCCTGCTGCTTTCTAATATTTTCCCTGTCATCAGAAGTTCCAGTCCTGTCTTATTTAAAATATTCCCATTACTTTATTCTAGAAGATTTATTTTGACCTTCATCTGAAATCTGTGTAATGCAATGTTCACATTATACTGGTCTGTTTGATAGCTTTAACATATACATGCAAGAACCAAGAACAATTTCAGAAATGTAGGCAGCAGCTGAAGCTATAAAAGGATGATGTTTATGTTTCAAGGGAAAACAAGGCTTATTTTTGAAGGCCATATATATTAACCTCACGAAATATCACATGCACCTGAAGAACAAAAAAGTGCAAAGGAAGCAAGTCACTCACACATAAACTGGAAATATTGTCATATTAATAATGCACAATCACTTCCCCTTTTTAAACAACTTACAAATTATACTAGAGAGATAAAATGACATTTCTCAAGCCCATCAAAAAGTGTGAAAAAATTACCTGTAGTTAGAAGGATGCAAGTAAAATACAGCAATGTAGAGTATCTGCTGGAAGCTCTGCATAGTGTCCTCCATCCTATTTGTTACTGTGTTTATTATGATGCAACACAATGTCCCCTGTTGGTGTTCAGTGCAGTCCTTTCTGGATGGCATTGACTAGCATTAGCTTGAAGCTGCCAAGCATCAGGTGATTTTAGTGAGCTTAAAATGTGCAGTGCATATTACCATGTGGGAAATGGGGAGGGAATGAATTTTCTGCCAGTTCCAGAACATGATCAGACTAAAAGTAGCATATATTTGGGAAATTCCTCTCATCACTGTAGGCATTTTGTATAACGTGTATATTAGCCTAAACATACGAGACTATAGGACCGTGTGTTACAGTCTCTACCTGCTCTGCTGTCTGCCACAGCAGAGCAGGTAGAGACTGTAACACACGGTCCTATAGTCTCGTATGGCAGAAAGCGAGGAGGAATTAAAGAACCTTTTAATGAGGGTGAAAGAGGAGAGCGCAAAATATGGTCTGAAGCTCAACATCAAAAAAACCAAGATCATGGCCACTGGTCCCATCACCTCCTGGCAAATAGAAGGGGAAGAAATGGAGGCAGTGAGAGATTTTACTTTCTTGGGCTCCTTGATCACTGCAGATGGTGACAGCAGTCACGAAATTAAAAGACGCCTGCTTCTTGGGAGAAAAGCAATGACAAACCTAGACAGCATCTTAAAAAGCAGAGACATCACCTTGCCGACAAAGGTCCGTATAGTTAAAGCTATGGTTTTCCCAGTAGTGATGTATGGAAGTGAGAGTTGGACCATAAAGAAGGCTGATCGCCGAAGAATTGATGCTTTTGAATTATGGTGCTGGAGGAGACTCTTGAGAGTCCCATGGACTGCAAGAAGATCAAACCTATCCATTCTTAAGGAAATCAGCCCTGAGTGCTCCCTGGAAGGACAGATCGTGAAGCTGAGGCTCCAATACTTTGGCCACCTCATGAGAAGAGAAGAATCCTTGGAAAAGACCCTGATGTTGGGAAAGATTGAGGGCACTAGGAGAAGGGGACGACAGAGGACAAGATGGTTGGACAGTGTTCTCGAAGCTACGAACATGAGTTTGACCAAACTGCGGGAGGCAGTGCGAGACAGGAGTGCCTGGCGTGCTATGGTCCATGGGGTCACGAAGAGTCGGACACGACTAAACGACTAAACAACAACAACAACCTGCTCTGCTGTTGGTTTCTAATTAAGTTATGCAAAGCCACCATTGATGGCAAGTAAATTCATCACACATTTGCTGCAGGAACCCTCAATGGAACCCTCAGTTGGTCAAGGCTTATGATACACTGGCAGGAAAAGCCAGAAAGAGTTTCATACTACAGTACTTATCTAGCTATACTCTAATTTATAGGCTGCCTTTTTGAGAATAGCCCACAAGAGGCAACATAAGTAAAAGACACAATTCATTGCAATGCAATACAAAACCAAACCAAAAAGCTAACAATTTATTTACGTAATTCCAAAAAAATTAATTGTAATGAAAATAAATCCTGGCAGATAAAAGTAATACACACTTAAACACCTCTACAAATTAAAACCATACAGTAAGGCCTAAATTAACGAAAATGTGGGACAAATGAAATTTGTTTTTAAAACCACCTGCACTTCCATGGGGAGGGAGTTCCACAATCTGGGGACTCCTAAAGGAAAAACTGTATCTCTCATGCACAGAAACTAAATGAATTGTAAAAGTGTGTGCCTACAAGGAAAATCTTAGTGCCAGGTAGGTTTGTAGGAGATCTTTCAGATAACATGTTCCCAATAGTATAGTGCTTTGCATCAGGGTCAGACCTAATATTAGGCTGAGTGAGGCACCTGCCTTGGGTAGCAGATGCTGGAGGCAGGAAGTGGCAGCAAGTTACTCAAGGACATAGCTGTATATACCAAAGTGGTCCATTCCGTCCCTCCTCAGCTAATGTGCTACACTAAGATGTGATAAAGGTGCAGTGCCATCACCAGCACTAAAGGAAGAGTAAACTGTTGGTCCAGTTGGTTAGGTATATGGAAAGAAGAGAAGACATCTTCTTATTCTGTGCCAGAAGACACAGAATGTTTGAGGCCAGTCCTGCATACTGTTTTTCACTGTGTTGTATTAATTCCAACTTTAGCCTTCACTCCTAGAAATCATTGCAATGTGAAAGTAAACACCCCCTCTTTCTTTTCATGCACGCTGGGGGAAAAAACCACACACACACACACACACACACACACACACACACACACACTTACATCAAACTCATTCAGTGCTGCAGCGAGTTCCCCAATGCCAGTGTGTCCCTTGTTTTCATCAGTTGGTGAGGTGGCCTGAGCAGCATTTGAGATGCCAGCAATAGCTTCTTGGACTTGCTTAAAGACGTAATCCCGGTTAGCTCTGGTTGCTGCTACGTCAGGGTGACGGAGGAAAGCTTGAGAAGCAGTATAAAGCATGGTGGCATTCTTCTTCAGGGCACCACGAGCAGCAGCCATTTCATCCCGACAGTGGGGATCCTTGAGTTCCTGTTGCAAAATATACAGACATACATATATAAGCATAGGGTTTTTTCCCCTAACCAATGGTTTGGAGGAAATGTTAAAAGTCTGGTTTGGACCCTCTGCTTTCTCCAAGGAGCTCAGAGAGCATACATAACACCTTAGTTCTCTTCTTCAAGAGCCCTAAAACCATCTTCTATGGACATATGAGGGGGTCCTGGCAGTCTTACATCCTAACAGGAACTGTAGCTGCATCAACTGTATGAGCCAAGACCTCCATAACAGGACTGCTGACAAGGTCCACGCAATTGCAGCTGCTCAAAAAAGGACAGTCTTGATCATGCAGGTGGCAGCAGCAAAAGGGCAGAGAATTGAGGGGGGGGGTAGATACCAGGTTTCCACACAATTCCTATCCTGCAAGTTCCAACAGGTCATCATTAGGGACTTTTGAACATATGAACCAGGGCTATGATTTGGATAGATGTGTCCAAAGTGTGTGCTCTATGAAAGGACTATGAGAGACTTTTGATGGAATTGAAAAGGCGAGTGATGTGGAGGTTGAAGCAAGGCTTCAGAATTAATCGTGTGCACAATTAAAATCTTGGGCAGCATGACAAGCAAAATTGACTAGATAGGCTACTTATTTTTATACCCAGAGGCTCTTTAGGAACAATGGGGATATAACTGCAGATCATTTCATATTATTACTTTTGAACCACTCTCTTTTTTGCCTTCATTAATGGGAAGAATAAGCCAAAGAGTCATCTTTTTAAACCATCCCAAGATTAACAGTAGGGACCCAGGTGGCACTGTGGTTAAACCACTGAGCCTAGGGCTTGCTGATCAGAAGGTTGGCGGTTCGAATCCCTGTGACGGGGTGAGCTCCCGTTGCTTGGTCCCAGCTCCTGCCAACCTAGCAGTTCAAAAGCACGTCAAAATGCAAGTAGATAAATAGGAACCGCTACAGCGGGAAGGTAAATGGCGTTTCCATGTGCTGCTCTGGTTTGCCAGAAGCGGCTTTGTCATGCTGGCCACATGACCTGGAAGCTATACGCCGGCTCCCTCGGCCAATAATGCGAGATGAGCGTGCAACCCCAGAATCGGTCACAACTGGACCTAATGGTCAGGGGTCCCTTTACCTTTACCTTTAAGATTAACAGTAGTGCCTTTTATACAAAAAAATAAATAAAGAAAGAAAGAAAAAGATTTTCTGTACTCAAAACTTTAAAATATGGGTTAAACTTGGCCTAATTTTCAGCCCTCTTTTCCCATTGAAGCACTGCATGGCCCATTTGGGAAGGAAGCACATCATGATTAGGGTTCTTAAAAGGAGGACGTTCTGCATTGCATTTTAAAAAATACACACACTTCCCCGCCCCCGCCCCTGCCCAGTAGCAGCCTGATTCATTCAGTCTGGTTTGAATCAGCTTCAGATGAAATCTTTCAGCTGAGAACCAGTATAACAAGATGACCTATTAGGGGTTTGCTTTTATCACACATCTGCATGTAAAGCATAATAAAATCCTCATTACTACTGCACAGGAAGTAATTACTCATCCCAACGTAGTTTGGTTATCTATAAGGGGTCACTGGTACCCTGACCTCTTCCAGAAATTACGCTAAAGATGACTCCAAATAGAAGGCGAAGAGAGAAGGCACAGAAGCATATCCACAATCACAGCGGGATTTTTATCTAACGTTGAGACTTAAGTTCATAATTCCCAGGCTCAGAAGAAGTATAGGCATCTCCCCACTTATGGGTGTTCGATTCATGTGTGACGGCATATAAGGATGCTGCCTTCTACTGAATCAGACCTGTGGCCCATTTAGCTCAGTTCTGTCTACAATGGCAGTAGAACTCCAGAGTCTCAGGTAAGGGCCTCTCCTTAGCCCTATCTGCAGATGTCAGGGATTGAACAAGGGAGTTTTTTCATGCACCACAGCTTCTCTGCCACTGAGCTATGGCATTTCCCCAAATGTGCCTTAGGATTGGTGACCCCACCATCCCTCCAGTGACCTAACTGGAAATGCAATGGGATTTCTGAATCTGGAATTAGGCTCAAGGTAGACCCATCATATGATACAAGGAAGTTTCCTATGAGTATAGCTCCTCATGCTGTGCCACTCTACAAGATTTATTCTATATACTGTTGCAATTATATCCCACTTTTCCTCCTAGGAGCTCAAGATGGCATACATGGTTATTTTTGGAGTTGCTTTTCAGGGGGCTGAAGAGGCTGCAATGGGAAAGGATAACATCAGGAACCCCAGATTACAGGGGCTCTTTGGAGCCGCACCCCCTTTCCCGGTCTCTGAAACTGATAAAAGATCTATAATCTTTGCATACTATGTTGAAATAGTACTGTTTTCTTTTCTTCATTTACTGTTTTTAATTATATCCACCTGTTGTCTTCTAGCAGCTACATAGTTAAGCTTCACCATCTCTTTCCCAAATTCTTTGAAGCGGTTTGCAAGGTCTTGCTCATTTGTGGCATTCTTCACGGCTTCCAATGCTTCTTCTACCTATAAGGGAGAAAAATATGACAGAAGGTTAAATTCCTGCCAGCTGATTTTCAGATATTATTTATAGCCTAATAGCTGCTTCACACATTACAGATTTGGCACATATATGCCTATATCCTGCATCACAAGAAGCAAACAGATTTTCATGTAAAATTTGATTAAAGGTTAAATACCTGCAAACATAGATACAGTGTGGATTTCATATGGAAAATATTGCATGGTTCTTTGGATTTATGCATTAGCATGCACCTGCTTGTAACCCATAACACAGACATCCACAACCAGTTGGCCTTTAGGCTTTTGGGAATACAACTTTTCACATCCCTGGCTATTGGCCATGCTACCTGGGGCTGATGGGAGTGGGACTTCAAATCAACAGGAAGGGACCAGGTTGGAGGTGTCTGTCATGATGTATGAAGCAGATATCCTTGTGTGTTTCGCATGTACACTTCAAACAGTTGGGAAAGCAGATGACCGGGAAACATGCAGTGCTGAAACTATTTATGATATGCCATATGCTGTATAATCCACCCATTTCCCGCAACAAAAGAACAGCTGAAAATAAAGAATGGCAGCAGTGCAATCAGGATGATTTTGAACCTTCCATTTTTAACATGTGTGCTTCCACTCAATCTGTTGCAAAACTATTGGCAGAAAAGAACATACACCCATAGTTGTTCTTTGTTGCCAGACGAAAAGAGCAACTCTGAAGTTTTCATCACATTACTAATCCCCAATCCCCAACCCCTCAAAAAGAACCCTAAATTGCCATACTACTTCAGGATTGTTCATGTAAAAGTTTGTCATTGTGGTGATTATGAAAAAGGATATCCAAATATGTATTCAGTCAGCTTGAAAAAATGGTTCTGCCTATTGGAGGGAAATCAAGTTGATAAACACAATATATATGGTCTACACAATTCTTGTAAGATTAATCTAGGAGGGATGCAAAGCAGGTTTGGTCACCTTAATTTCAGTCAAGCTATGCAAAACTTTTACAGTGTTGTTCATCTCTGTCTCTTGCCTCTCTCATACTACAGGTGTCGTAACATTTCATACAGAAGGTTATTCAAAAAGGATTGCCTTCTATCTGGACTAATGTAATGCACTGTAATGTAAGGTTGCCCTTGAAAATTGTCCAGAGACCGCATCTAATGCAGAATGCAGTTGCTAACCTGGTAAGTGGAGTGGTCTGATGGGACCATGGACCACTAGTCCTGTAAGCAGTGCACAAGCTGCCAGTGAGCTACCAGCCCCAAGATGTTAGTACTAGCATATACCGGTAGCTAAATGGCTTGGGATCTAAGTACCTAAATGTGCACCTTACCCAATACCAACATCTTGAACACTATGATTTGCCTGTGATGCCTTGTTGGTGGTACCTCCACTGGGGCTGCCCAGTTGGGTGTTGATCTGTGGCAGTTCCCTATTTGCAGAATGCCCTCCAAAGTGAGGTGCACTGTCTCCCTCATTATTGACTTCCAGGGTAAATTTAATAGCATTTCTGTTTACCCAGATATTTGATGGCTGGAATATACTGTTCCTGGCAATCCTGAAATCATTGGCCGAAAGAATTTGTTTCTTTTTAACTGTTTTTATAATGTTTTTGGTTTCAGGAAATTTTTAATGATATTGTTATTGATGTGTTTCCTGCCCTGGGTTCATTTGAGCCAAAGGATGGAATATAATTGAAATACTAATAGTAGGAAGAAGGAGACATGGGAAGAACTGGACAATGTTTTAAGGAAAACAAATGGCATTAGATCAGATTTTCTAACTTCTTGGCTGGTAACCTACATTATTTAGGTAACCTGGAATTAAGCCATTTGTGAAAATGCAAGCATCATAGTAGAAGATATAAATGAGCAGTCACAAAGAACATCCAGGTACAGCCTTTTTAACAGGAATAGCCACTTTCAACTCAAACTGGCATACAAACACCAGATGAATATCTGTAATAGTGGAGGAAGTGATGATTCACTGGGGAATTTTGCTTTCATTTATGTGCAAGGAGATAGTGTGATTTGTGCTTTTAAAAAAATATATATTTTCACACTGTGATGCAGAATGTCGGGTCATGGACCTGTGCTGAAAAATGAGATTTGTCTTTAAGTATCTACACAGCCAGCCTGTTTGCAACTGGGCCAAATTTAAGGCACTGAGTTATATAACACACTTGAAGTCCTAGGGCCCAAGTATCTGAAGGACTGTCTGCCTTGTTACCTGCCATCTTGTGCCTTAAATGAGCAGCAGTGGCATGCTAATAGATTAGGCCAATGTAAAAGACTGATTGCTGCAGGTTTCTCAGAATTTCTGATTCATTTAGTGTGTCAAAGGGCAGAATAACAAGCTGACAAAGTAAGGGGTATGCGGCACTGATTGCAGTGGTTCCGGTCCTATTTGGTTGTTTCCAGAGAGTGATGCTTAGGGAGTATTCTTCGGCCCCATGGAGCCTTTAGTGTGGGGTACCTCAGGGCTCAATTTACTCTCCTATGCTATTTAATAACTACATGGAACTGCTGAGTAGGGTTATCCAGAGTTTTGAAGTGCATTGTCAGCAATATGCTGGTGACACACAGCTCTATTTCTCCTTTACATATGCAGGTATGGCAGGGGATATGGTGGACCAGTGTCTTGCCTTGGTGATGGACTGGATGAGAGCCAACAAACTGAAACTAATTCCAGATAAGACTAAAACACTGTTAGTGGTTCCCTAGACCAGATGGATGGGAGACTGCCTGCTCTTGAAGAAGTGGGTACATAGCTTGAGGGTACTTCTGTATCCTTTGCTGTCACTTGAGGCTCAGGTAGGCTCAGTGGCACAGACTGCCTTCCATCACCTTTGGCTGGTGACCCAGCTATGCCCCTATCTGGACAGGGATAGCCTAACCTCTGTTGTTTATGCTCTGGCAACCTCTAGATTAGATTACTGCATCGCCCTGAGATCTTCGGATGAAGGGTGGTCTAGAAATTTAATAAATAAAATGAAATTAATATTTGTATGTTGCCTTTCCATAGTTCAAACCATGATCAAGGCAGCTTACAACATGAAAATATACATACTTACAACATAACAAAAGTAGTCATAAACAATAAATAAAACATCAAAAAATACGCAACCAAACTGAACAATTTCCACATGAATCATAATAAAATTGCATATGCAACAACCCACAACAAAAAACCAAACAATACCCTAGCCCAGTTTCTATAGAATTATGAAAATATTTATTTATAAAATTATGAAATCTTAAAAGCACGCCAAAAGTGCAAGTAGATAAATAGGTACTGCTCAGGCAGGAAGGTAAACAGTGTTTCCGTGCACTGCTCTGGTTTCGGCAGAAGCGGCTTAGTCAAGCTGGTCACATGACCCGGAAAAACTGTCTGTGGACAAATGCCGGCTCTCTTGGCCAGTAAAGTGAGATGAGTGCCGCAACCCCACAGTCATCTGTGACTGGACTTAATGGTCAGGGGTCCTTTACCTTTACCTTTTACATTAGAAAGAAACTGAGCAAAATTTTGGGTTTAGTATGATATGGGTTACATGAAGCTAAACCCTCTATAACAGGGGTTGGACCTGTTGCCCTGTTTATATTTTTTTGCACCACAACTGCCATAATTTCTGACCATTGGCCCTGTTGGGTATGTTATGGAAATTACATACCCACATCCTTAAAGTTGTTAAATGTTACAAATATTATGCCTGAATGTATCCTTTCGACTTGACAGCTCAGGAAAGATACCTGGCTTTTTGAATCATATAAAATCAACCCCTTTGCCAAGTTCTTCCATTCCAACACCATTTTGCCCTTGGAAAAGGGACTCTTTCCCCTGCCACCTCCCCAAGCTTGAATACATGTATACACACCTCCTACCCCAGGAAATGCCCAGAGATGACAATTGCTGGGCTCATTGTTCTCCAAGGGAAGCCAAATCTCATCACCAGACTTGCCTCAGGCTCCAGAGACGCAAAGGAAGTTCTATTGTACTTTTGGGCGGTGTGTACTTAAGACATGTTTGCCTATGCTAATCTTATACTGTACTTGGTGTTGCCCTGACATATCTGTCTATTGTAATCTTGTGTAACCCTCCCCTTTTGTGACATGTTAATGATGTCAAAATGATGTATTGATGATGCTGTGTGAACTGTATTCTGGATGTGGTGGGGAAGTTTTAAAAGTCAATGTCGCCCCGCCCATTCTCTGGGTTCTCTCGCTGCTGTTGAACCTGTTGCTCAACAATAAATAAGTCTACTGACTGCTATTTTGCTCCAAATTGCTTGGCTGGAATTTCCTTCTTTTACTGACTGCATGGACCCGTGGGGGACTTGTACCCCGACAAGCTGAGCTGTTGAGCAGTCTCTCAACACAGATTTTTTTTAAACAGGTGGCACTGATGACAGCCTGAGACTAACAGGAAGTCTGCAGCTTCCTCTATACAAAAGGCAGTGCCAGAGGTATAATAACTGGAAAATTTCACTATATTTCAGTTATATTTATTAACAACACAAGTACAGCCTTCAAAGGGATGGGAATCTAGCATTGCTATGTCAATCCTTTAAAAAGGAAGTTAAAACTATTTCAAAATCTGCACGCTTATTTTTTTAACTGGGATTGCTCCTAAAATTGGTCAAGGTAAATCATAGTCTGGCTTACCATGCCATGTGAACATAATCATTGGCAATCAACTACCTCATTCTGAAAATTGGACAAATTATAGCAGAAGGCAAGAAGGATTCTGTACATGGAAAAGTACGATCAATCAATGCTTTGTTTTAGATCATTTGATTTAAGAATATGTCAAAAGAACAAGACAAGAGCTATATGTAGCTTTTATTAATTCAGCGTTGGCCTTTGACCAGGTCAATAAAGAACAACTCTAGTTTAAACTTTTAAATACCAATATAGATAAGCATCAGTCCTGAAGAAAACTCTATATAGGAACAGAACAGACATTTAGAGTGAGTTTCTCAGAGTATATTTCCCACAGGGATGCCTTTCGGCCTTCTCTCAATTTTGTATGTCAATAATATAGAAGATTGCAAAGGCCATCAATATTTCCCAGCTAGCAGAGATGATTCTAAGCTTTCGGACTTATTGTACATCAGTAGCCCTCATTTATATAATACAAATAAGGAAGTGACTACTTGGATATTTGTGAGAGTTTTGTTAAAGAGAAAAAATGTTAAATTACAGTAAAATGAAAACATAGAATTAATTCAAGCGGCTCCAAATTTTGTACAGGGTAAAGTAGAAGGGGGCGTGTGATCTAGTAATTCCAGCATCAAACAGCTTTGCTAGGAAATTCTGAGTACATTATCTAATCAGCAGAACTATGGGCATGACTGATTTAACAATGATAGAAAAAAAGCAACATTCTTTTCTGAGACATCCTAATAGCAAAGTTGAAAACCAAGACTGGATAGTGTGCCTGGTCATTAGTCCTGTAGCATTACTCCTGTGGTAGTAGCTGAAAGATGCAAAAAGTGGTGTTCTTTGGAACAGGGAGCAAATATCAAAGAATTGTGAAGTGTTTGGGGGGGGGGATTTGCTGTTACAAAACAAAACATTTACCGTAAATAGCTACCTTTCTACCTGTAGGACAGGAGGGGGGCACAGGAAGGAAACAAGGTCAGAAGGGGGCCATGGTTGGAAAAGGGTTGAGAATGTATACCACCAGATTGGTTAACAAGCCAATTAAAAGAAGCTGCTACAGGCAAGAAGGCTTCCTTCAAATAAGAGAAACGAAAAGGAACCCAAACTTTGACCAAACAAATATGATCTGACAGTGAGAGATGCAGGGAGGGAGGGAGGGAGGGAGGGAATGTGAGGAGCACATGGCAAACAAAACAAACAAAAACATAACGACCAGCAACAGCAAAATACGTTCATAGCAGAAGTCTGGTTAGGGAGACTGTTGGACCTTTGGATTACAAGGGAGTTGAAGTGTGCTGAATGAGTGTGAGGAGACTGCAAAGATGTTGAATGAATACTTGGTATCTGTCTCCACAGCAGAAGGTATATGACAGATCCCAGTGGCTGAACTACGGTAACTTTTGTTGAAAGGAGTCTAACGAGATGAGGCAGATAGTGGTGATGAGAGATTAAGTTTGAGGCCTCCTGGACAAAAGAAAAACTGGCAAATCACCAGGTCCAGATGGCACCCACCCAAGAGCTCTCAGATAACTCAAATGTGAAATTGTTGACCTCCTAACAAAAATATGCAACTTGTCCCTCAGATTCCTGACAGTGGGAAAATAGCCATTGTAATGAGAGAGAGAGAGACCCTTCATGGATCAATGCCTTGTCATGGCGAAGGGGCTTGAATAACTCAGAGAAGCTATAAGCTATGCCATGCAGGGCCACCCAAGATGGACAGGTCATAGTGGAGAGTTTTGACTAAATGTGATCCACCTGGAGAAGGAACTGGCAAGCCACTCCAGTATCCCTGCCAAGAAAACTCCATGGACAAAGACAACAGGCAAATAAAAGTTATGACGCTGGAAGATGAGCCCCTCAGGTCGGAAGGCGTCCAACATGCTACTGAGGAAGAGCGGAGGACAAGTACAAGTAGATTCAGAGCTGATGAAGCGGCTGGGCCAAAGCCGAAAGGTCGCTCAGTTGCGGATATGCCTGGAAACGAAAGGAAAGTCTGATGCTGTAAAGAAAAATATTGCATAGGAACCTGGAATGTAAGAACCATAGATAATGGTAGGCTGGATGTGGTCAAAAATGAGATGGCAAGAATAAATATTGACATCCTGGGCATCAGTGAACTAAAATGGAAGGGAATGGGCGAATTCTGTTCGGATGACTATCATATCTACTACTGTGGGCAAGAATCCCATAGAAGAAATGGAGTGGCCCTCATAGTCAACAAAAGAGTGGCAAAAGCTGTAATGGGATGTGTCAGAGGTGCTGATGTGGCTACTCTAGAGTAACGACTCCTCGCAGCATAGTCCTTTTAGACTTTTATTAACTGCTGATTATTTACAGTGCTCAGAGCGATCTATATACATGCTTACGGTGAGGTGTCAGTACCTCCAAATGGAGATTGGCGCGTTTTCTTCCAGCAAAGAAGCCTTGGGAGACCCAGCCTCTTCCCCCTACGTTTTCGGCGCAATTCCGGAGTTGGGGGAATTGGCCTTCCCCCCGGGCTCCCCCCTTCCTGTCCCACCTGAGTCATGGGCTCCGCAACCTTGCCTGAGCCTCGGACACCACTTCCTGATTCTCCGCTGGAGGCAGAGCTCTCCCTGCTCTCCCCAGCGCTTGGGGATGGGCTGGAACTTAAGATGGGAGGGACTTCCCTGTATCCCTTGTCCCTCACAGGATGCAATCTCAAAAATGACAGAATGATCTCAATACGAATCCAAGGCAGACCTTTTAACATCACAGTAATCCAAATTTATGCACCAACTACCAGTGCTGAAGAAACTGAAATTGACCAATTCTATGAAGACTTACAACACCTACTATAAATGACACCAAAGAAGGATGTTGGGTCAAACTGTTTTAGAGGATGGTTACAGGTAGGTAGCCATGTTGGTCTGGGTCGAAGTAAAATAAAAAAATTCCTTCAGTAGCACCTTAAAGACCAACTAAGTTTTTATTTTGGTATGAGCTTTCGTGTGCATGCACACTTCTTCAGATACACTGAATAGGGACTCCTATTTCAGTGTATCTGAAGAAGTGTACATGCACATGAAAGCTCATACCAAAATAAAAACTTAGTTGGTCTTTAAGGTGCTACTGAAGGTTTTTTTTTGTTTTAGAGGATGTTACACTCCTGCTCTAAATGGGGATCAGGATTACAGTCTGGGGAAGTTTATTCAACCAGCACTCTCAGTAGAGGCCAGGTAGCTTCTGCACCTCAAAGTGCCATTTATCAGCTTCACCACTTGAGACTTTACCTGGATAGAGACAGGAAACCCACTACTATTGCAAGCTCTACAGTAAAACATGCATAACTGAATCGGTGCCTGTAGATAATATTCAGTATTTGGGTAAACAGTATTCAGCTTATAACTGAGCAATCATAGCATCAACTCATTCCATTCCTGTTGAAAGAAGTGCAGGTACAAAAACCTTCCTGATTGCCATGACAGTTAAGAAAATTACTATGAAAACCAGAATCTCATCATCATGCAATTTGTTCCAGTTGCTTTTTCACCACCACTAAAAATACTGATTTTGTGACGTGGAAAATTGCTACAATCCTAGGATAAAGAGGACCACTATCACTTCCATTCTTATGCAAATGAAGTTGCTGACATTCTATTACAGACCAGCTTCCCTCCTTTTTCAATTAATGTCAATGTCTTCAGTCCAGGGGTGGGTGGGTTGGTGTAAGAGAAAAAGAGAGGTTAGAACAACAGGTTGTGAGGCTATTAGATGTTTCTACTGCATATTTGTGCGTATTTGTGCAATATGCAATTAGGCAATTGTCTTAGAATAACTGCCTCAAATCATGACTTCTGAAACTTTTCAGGGAAATATATGTAGAGGTACAAATAGAAAGTATGCTTGCAGCAAAACACTGCAAAGTTACGTTCATGTCAGCAAACTATATTTAGGGGACAAAGTGTCATTTCTGTAACACTGCTTGACTTGTGTAGGTGTAAATATTTCATCAGAATGTCTAAAACAGTGGTTTGCTCCAGACATCAGTGCCAGGGAAAAAAGTGACTTATTTTTAGGGTCAAAGTCTTTGTTAGCTCAGCCAGCTTGCTACCAAGTGACACTTCTACATAATTAATTAGAATTTCTCTGGAGCAGCTTGATTTTCAAAGGTGAACAGAATTACCTAGGTCCCATCTGCTCCGGTGGGAGCTGTCACTGCATGGAACACCTGCAGGGGAATGCATCACAAGCTTTTTAAAGCTGCTTCTCCTCAAACTGGGCCACCTCTTTCCTAAGGGTTTTGCAGGAAACCAGGAGGAGACATGATTGATAGGAACCAGAACAGGAGCTAAGTGGCCTTGCTTCAGCACCAAAACTTGGATATTAGCACAAGAGTGAGATGAGATGGAGAGTGGGTCAGAATAGAGATTGTGGAATGGGTGGCAATATGATTCTGGCTCTTTTGGAAGGACAAATTATTCAGGCTGCATTGACGGAAAGGGAGGCTTATTCTGAAACTGAACAAGAGAAAAGAAGCCTGCCCAGAAAAGTGTGGAATATGTTTTAACCCTTCGTATACTTTTTAATATTTTTGCATGTAATATTCTTTTAAAGCTGGCGATGACTATCCCATGCTATCCCCTTTTTATGTATAATAGTTTATGAACATCTCCTTTGCCACAATGAATAGTGTTACTGTACTCCACTATCTGGCTGTCATATTGATGCAGAAAGTTCTTGAAGTGCACCAGCCAATTTTATCCATCCCAAGTTTCACTCAAAGAATTTGATTATTATTACTATATTATGTGATGTGGGATTAGCAGAGCTGAAGAGAACTCTTAAAGTAGCTTAGAACTACATTGGTACCTCGGCTTTCGAACGTTTCCATTTTGGTTTGTGAACGTCTTAAACCCAGAAGTATATGCTTCGGTTTTCGAACATGCCTCGGAAGTTGAACATGCCACGCAGCTTCCACTGAGTGCAAAATCCGGAGGCCTAGCTGTCGGCTATTGAGTTTTCGGTTTTCAAATGTTTCAGAACTCGACCAGTCTTCCGGAACGGAATGCCGAGGTACCACTGTAATATACACACATTGGTAGAAGGCTTCTAGTGGGGTCAGGAGACTAAAGGTTCTCAGCACACCTAATATCTAGAAGCCACAGCACACTGAACTTAACTCTCACATCTTTCTCTCTCATATACAGATGCATTCACTTATTTTAATTGTATAATGGGATCTCCCCATGGTCAGTGGGGGCAATACACAATCCAAATGCATCTGTATAATATAATACTTTATATTATAAATAACTTTAGAGTGTTTCTCACAATCTTGCTGCTTTTCACTAAGTATGGAACCTCTAGTTACAGGTAGGTAGCTGTGTTGGTCTGAGTCGAAGCAAAATAAAAAAAATTCCTTCAGTAGCACCTTAAAGACCAACTAAGTTTTTATTTTGGTATGAGCTTTCGTGTGCATGCACACTTCGTCAGATACCACGAAAGCTCATACCAAAATAAAAACTTAGTTTGGTCTTTAAGGTGCTACTGAAGGAATTTTATGGAACCTCTAGAGGTTGTAGTAGTGCTCCTATATTAGTTTAAATTTATATCCCTCTCTTCCTTCCAAAGGAGCCTAGGGTGTAAACAAAAGAGATAGAACAATAAAAAAATAGTCACTTAAAAATAATTCCATTGTAGATGCAGACTGGAAAAGATCTCAGCTTAAAAGGCTTTCTTTGAAGGAAGGTCTTCAGTAGAAAAGAGAATCGAAGCAGTGCCTGTCTGATATTTTACTGGGGGGAATTCCAAACTGGAGTCCAATTCCTGTATTCTGCAGAAGGAACCACCTGATTAAGATGATCTCTGCTTGAGGCCCTCGCCTGCAGAGTGTAGTGATCTACCAGGTAAGGGATGAGGTGAACTTCCAGGTAATAACATAGCAAAATGGTTCTTCCAACTCTGTCTATATTAGAAGATATGAATAAATATTGTGAAGTAATGAAAGTAGCTATTTGTTGTTGAAGCAGATTGTACTTGCTTGAGGATCTTGAGATGTGAAGTCTAAACCTGGTCTACTTTACAGTAGTTCACATCTCCTGACAGTTCCCACTCCAGCAAGGCACAGGCCTGTGGCACAAGAGATGTGGAAGGAATCTAGTCAAGGTAGGATCCAAAATTATGTTAGTGTCTCAGCTGGGGAGTCTGTGTAGAAAGTTGTATCTTAATACTGGGCTGTCTTCAATGTTCCATAAGCTTACTTCTACAACTGCAGTGAAACTTGTTTCCTCTCTTAGCCCTGCATACCAACCAAATCTAATGTAGAAGGTCCCCCAATTCTAGGTGGTGGGAGCTGGAGGGGACAGGAGTGAGAATGGAAGCTCCGTTGTACATATACAACATATATGAGGGTGTAAAGGTTGGTATTATAAATGTATTAAATAAATGACTATGGCTGAAATATCCAAAACTAATTAATAACAAATTAATGTTTAAAAGTTAAAGTAATCCAAATTTTAAATAGTGTAAACAAAATATATTTAAGTGGATGATGATGATGATGATGATTTACAGAAGTTCTTGAAAGGGGGGGGGAGTGGTTACATATGTTCCTTTCCCACCCTCCCACTAAGTGTTCCCAAATATTAATGTGTCATGATGCCCACAAATTAATCAATCAAGTCTATAAATATGATGGCTGTAGTTAAACTATAAAAACTGAGTTTTTATCCTTCAAGTATTTGTATGAAGGGGAATTGAGGCCAAACGACTTTGAAAGTTTGCAGTGTCAAGAGATTGTGTGAGTTGGACCAGTCTTCATTAGGAAATGAAAAATATGGTCACACACGCATTGCTAGCTGTGCAAATATTTATAGGGTAATGTGGTTGATTTTTTGAGTAGAAAAGCACTGTATTCATTAAAGCATGGACTGTCACCTTCCTGCAAGAGAGGATCTGGCATTTTTCCATTGCAAACCTTAATTCTGGGGAATTCAAGAAGAGTCTGCCTAGATCTCATTCCAAGCTAAAGGTTGCAATGCACCATTGCCTCGGAAACAACATTCTACTGCCATTTGAAGGGGAAAAGGAAGGGGGCAGAGAAGGGGGGGATCTGATCAAGAAAATAAAAGATTATAAACATTCTGTTCAGTCCAGTTTACACAACAGATCTTCCACCAGCAGCATAATTAGCAATGCTAAATTATGAAGAGAGGAATGGGGAAATCAATCATTACACTGGTTAGCTCCAATTACAAAGCATTTTGTTACATGCCTCTGTAGGCAGGAAGGCAGACAGTGGCAAACCAAATACAAACCCACAGTAAATCATTTGCCGCTCTGCGATTCCTCTGTGGTTTTCTTATATATTTTTTTCATCTTTGATGATTCATTAAGCACTCACTGTTTCCATCTCCAATCAAAAGTGTTCTGACATTTGGATGTAATTAATTTCATACTGTGGCTCACAGACAAAAGCACACTGCTGTGCTTTAATTTTACCACAAGAGGGTGGTAAGTCTACAGCTTCCTTACGCTACAGGACAGTCTGAAAAGCAGCTCTCATAGAAGCACAGACACAGTGTGCACCTGTTACGGCTAAACCACTTTCCCCACGCCCCAATAAGAAAATAAAGATGAGCCCTGTTGGATCAGAGCAAAGTCATGTCTAGCCTGGCATCTTGTTTTTCCACAGGGCTAACAACGTGCCTCTGAATAGCCCAGAAAGCAGGAAGCGAGGACGGTCCTCTCTCCTGTTCATGGTCCTCAGCAACTGGTATTCAAGGATGCTGCCTTCAATCCTGGGGGTAGCATAAAGCTATTGTGACCCTACATTAATTTGTCTGTGGTTTATTGTGCATGTGAGGCCAACTATGGCCATTCAATTTTTTTAAAAAAATGTGATAATGTCCACAAGGCAATGACAACACACTACTGGAAAGGCATCTGCATAGCCCAGTGATGCATTACACATAGTATGCATGGATTAGTCAACAGCATGTAATAATATGTGTGGATGTCTGTATGATATGTAACAAAGCAAAAAAATAGATTTCATTATTATTTTATGCAGACATGAAATTTGCATAACAAAATCCATTCTCAGTTTCAAACTTTAACCAAGCATGGTGAAGAGAAGCAACAGTAGCTTTTTACAGAACACATAGCAATGTTGAATAGGTGTGTCTGATGGAGCGTCTGAATACATCCCAATGGGCTCACACTTTAATCCCCCACCCCCCAGAACCCTTACTACCAATTCTTATTTGTGATGTACTTCTGCATTCAAATAAGCAAATGCAGTACTCAGCTGGCAAGCCGAACCCCAAGGAATAGACCCAGCTGTGGCCATCCAGAATTCCACCCACTACCAAACAGAAGTAAGCCATAGTTATGCCTAGGAAGTAATACTGGTGGGGTATTTGGTTTTGATGATGATACTTCCCCAAAATATTTGCAACTACAGTGGTACCTCGACAACCGAATGACTCGACTTCCGAAGCGGCACGCGGGGTCGGCGCATGCACAGAACGGGCACTTTGAGAACCAAAGACTTTGACTTACGAAGACGGCTGTGGAACGGATCGTCTTTGTAAGTCAAGGTACCACTGTACAAAATACGAGCCCCATATAAACCTGGTTGCCCTTCCTTTGTATGTAGCATACCATATCCCTTCCACCACTTGCT
Organism: Zootoca vivipara; assembly: GCF_963506605.1. Classification (NCBI taxonomy): domain Eukaryota; kingdom Metazoa; phylum Chordata; class Lepidosauria; order Squamata; family Lacertidae; genus Zootoca; species Zootoca vivipara. The sequence goes on along the minus strand of NC_083284.1, from coordinate 7,356,048 downwards.
CACCACAGCGCATACAAGAGCATAACGTATTGAAGAAGTCTTACGATTTTCAAATGGGACAAAAGCCTCATGACATCTGCCATGTCAGCCAGGATGAGCAGGCGAGTGACAGCTGAGAGCAGAGCCCGTGCTGCTCGGACCATGGTGCCTCGCTTGACAGAGGAACAGGGATCATCGGCAAACTCAGACGAAGCAATTCTCATCGTTTCACCTGGAGGACAATTAGAAACAAGCATGTTTTAAAAGCTGATTACAAAAGCCACTTCTTACTCCCTGCTTCTTGAAAAAATGTACAAGTCAATAACGAAAAATGAAATTATTCCAGAAGAACTATAGTATCTAATACTAAAGAATCAATCATAATTTCAAGTTATTTCATTTTATTTATTTATTTTCTATACCGCCCTATACCCGAAGGTCTCAGGGCAGTTCACATAAAATATCAGATACATAAAATAAAAATAAAAACAGCAACCCAATTTAAAAAACAACAACCCAAAAGAGACAGCATTTTAAAAAGAGTGTAAGATGTAGATCAGGTCAGGCAAAGGCCTGGTTAAAAAGGAACATTTTTGCCTGGTGCCTAAAGGTGTATAGGGAAGGCGCTATTATTATTATTATTATTATTATTATTTATTAATTAATTTATTATTTATACCCCACCCACTCTGGGCGGCTTCCAACAAATATCAAAATACAGTACATTAAAATATCACAGATTAAAAACTTCCCTAAACAGGGCTGCCTTTAGGTGTTTTCTAAATGTTAGGTAGTTGTTTATCTCCTTGACCTCCAATGGGAGGGCGTTCCACAGGGCGGGTGCCACTACCGAGAAGGCCCTCTGCCTGGTTCCCTGTAGCTTTGCTTCTCGCAGTGAGGGAATCACCAGAAGGCCCTCGGCACTGGATCTCAGTGTCCGGGCTGAACAATGGGGGTGGAGACGCTCCTTCAGGTATATACGGTAGGACCAAGGCTGTTTAGGGCTTTAAAGGTCAGCACCAACACTTTGAATTGTGCTCGGAAATGTACTAGGAGCCAATGTAGGTCTCTTAGGACCGGTGTTATGTGGTCTCGGCGGCCGCTCCCAGTCACCAGTCTAGCTGCCACATTTTGGATTAATTCAAAGGTAGCCCCACGTAGAGCGCATTGCAGTAGTCCAAGCGGGAGATAACCAGAGCATGCACCACTCTGGTGAGACAGTCTGTGGGCAGGTTGGGTCTCAGCCTGCATACCATATGGGAGTTGGTAGACAGCCACCCTGGACACAGAATTAACCTGTGCCTTCATGGACAGCTGTGAGTCCAAAATGACTCCCAGGCTGCGCACCAGGTCCTTCACGGGCACAGTTATCCCATTTAGGACCAGGGAGTCCCCCACACCCATCCGCCCCCTGTCCCCCCAAAACAGTACTTCTGTCTTGTCAGGATTCAACCTCAATCTGTTAGCCGCCATCCAACCTCCAACCGCCTCCAGGCACTCACACAGGACATTCACTGCCTTCACTGGTTCTGATTTAAAAGAGAGAAAGAGTTGGGTGTCATCCGCATACTGATGAACACCCAGCCCAAACCCCCTGATGATCTCTCCCAGCAGCTTCATATAGATGTTAAAAAGCATGGAGGAGAGGACGGAACCCTGAGGCACCCCACAAGTAGGAGCCCAGGGGTCTGAACACTCATCCCCCACCCCCACTTTCTGAACACGGCCCAGGAGGAAGGAGCAGAACCACTGTATGACAGTGCCCCCAGTTCCCAACCCCTCTAGACAGTCCAGAAGGATGTTATGGTCGATTGTATCAAAGGCCGCTGAGAGATCCAGCAGATCTAAGAAACAGCTCTCACCTTTGTCCCTAGCCCGCCGGAGATCATCAACCACCCCAACCAAAGCAGTTTCAGTCCCATGATGAGGTCTGAATCCCGATTGGAAGAGATCCAAATGGTCCGCATCCTCCAGGCGTGCTTGGAGTTGTTCAGCAACCACTCGCTCAATCACCTTGCCCAAGAATGGTAGATTTGAGACTAGTATAACAATAGCATCCTGCTCTCAAGAACTAGCCACAGCGGTGGCACTCTTAATTATTTGCGAGGCAGTTCAAACAAAATCCTGTATTTTGCTGATGCTAATGGTTTGTTCTGCTGTGCCACTCTGTCATAAAAACCGCTTAATCTTTGCAAACAAAGACAGACAGGATTGGGTTGCTGTTATTTGCTCTTGGACAGCTAAACATCTATGAGATGCCACAAGGACAGCAAAAAGTATGGCAGCACTTGCCAGACTTTGGAATACACTTATCCTAGTATCAGTTTGAAGGCCGGTTCCTTTGCTGCCTCTGGGAGCCATGCAACCAGTTTTATCAGTTCCACCCCAGAATTAATGCATGTGCAATTATTAAATCACAGGGACCCAGGTGGTGCTGTGGTTTAAACCTTTAATGATTAAATCACAACCTTAAAACATTTACACACCACTCTAAAGCCTTCCCAACAGCCTGGTTTCAGATGCTGCACTAGAAAAGTAGGTGACACATCCTATCCAAAGCATCTGGGGGTGGGGGTGGGGGCAGGGAGTCTTAAGACTGAACAGGAGAAGAGCTTTTCTTCAGAAGACAAACAAAGTTCCTTCTTCTTCGCATGATGTTAGTCTGACTCTAACGACACAGAAACTTTCAACTGTTTTCTTTCCTTACAAAGTAAGAAAAGGGCCCAAACAGTGGGTTAAGATCAGTTTCTCAATGACTAAAAAAATAAATAAAAATCAGCCACAGGGGATGGTGAATCTAATCAGAGCAGTGAAGAGGGACTGATTTTATTTCTCCTCAATTCGTTTCTCTAGTCAAAATTGTGTGTCCCCCCAAGCTGTTTTGTAAAGCATGCCTCTTCTCTGACAGAGTTTTTAATGAGTGACTGAAGTTCATCTTTTGAGCTGAGCTCAGGAGAACTCTTGCCAAAATCTTGAATTACTATCTGGTAGATACCGTGTTACATTTCACTCTGTTATTACATAAACTGCGAACCAAAGGTGTTGATCCAATGAGAAGATTATTTGTATACTGTAAGTTTGCAAATTAGTACCAAATACCACAAATCCCAGGAAAACCAACATTTCCCTATGTACCCCTTAATTAGTAGAATCTAATAGCAGAAATTATTATTACGACTACTACTTCAATTTCGTACCCACACTTCACCACAAGGTCTCAGGGTGGGTTACAGAAATTTTAAAAAATACAGTATGTAATAGAGTTTAAAACAAATTACAGCCACAAGAATAGTCTGAGTCCTTAAAAATAAATAAATCTCAAGTGTCAAAACCCAGAGTATAGGACAAAAATGATATAATGAAGGTGCCAGGCAAACCTCTTTGGCAAGGGAATTCTACATCTACTTAGGGGCTATCACAGGTAATGTCCTCTCCTGGTCTCTACCCTGAACTTCTACCAAGAAAGTCCTCTCTGCTCATCATCAAGAGTGTCATTAGGGAAGGAAGTGGTCTTTCGTAAAATTGTAAATTTCTCTGCATCACACAGAGGTTTAGTAGAACAGCATTCTTTTCTCTACAATCCAATTTTATCTTGGTAGTTTATACAGGCATTAAAAGTGCATTTAAATAAAATATTACACAGAAAGCAGTACAAATAGCCCTTAGGACAGACACAGGCATTTGAAACTGAGAACTACATCCAATAAATGCTTCTTTCCCTTGGTACTCAATTTTAAGCTTAATTATTGCTACATTTTGTGTAGCCCAGAGTATAATTTGAATCAATACATCAGGGTACCAAGATGTTACTTTTCTCACTCTTCATTCTTGAAACTGCGCTTCAAAAGAAATAAACTGAATCCATTATATTTTCAGCACCCATATATACAAATCAGCTTGATAAAAATGTGTGTTGTCTTGACATATCTTTCAGGGTAGGAGGGAATAAAATTCTTGATTAAATATTAAACATTATAAAATATTAATAAAAATTAATTTGCAGTTAAGCAGTGGGGAAATATTCTGAATAAAGAAAATTACTGTCATTGTCGAAGTACACACACATTCTGTCCTTGTCTCTAAAGAAAAGCTGATAGAACTCTAGAAACAAGAGCAAATGGACCAGCCTAGGTCTGTCCTAAAAATAAATAAATCATTTTTCTTTTGTGTAAAAACTAGGGAGATTTAAAGAATTTTCTCACAGAACTGCAGAGTTCCCCAGGCTTTTGACACCTTTCTTGAAACAGACATACTGACATTTCCCTCAGAGCCTTTTTTTAAAAAAGAACCTACAATTCCCCTGGTACTTTTGTCACTATCCCATGCCAATTAATTTGTGCTGCCCAGTCCATGGTTGCTATAGCTGTCATCACCATTATTGTCACCTCCCATATACAGTGGTACCTCGACTTCCAAATGCCTTGACTTTTGGAGGTTTCGACTTCCGAAGTCGGCAAACCCAGAAGTATTTTCGCCGTGCGTGGTCTGCACATGCGCAAAGCGCAAAATCGCACTTCGTGTATGCACAAAATGGACACTTCAACATCCAAAGGTTTTGACTTATGAAGAGCGCCGCGGAACAGATCGCCTTCATAAGTCGAGGTACCACTGTACCAAGAATTACCCACTCCGATCCACATGGTCTCACATTCAGTGGCACAATACTAGACAACATTGTGACACACAGTATGTGGCACTGTCATGGCCACACTGACAATGAACACTGCATCTGGAGAGGAACAAATGAAACAAACACAAATAATAATATAAAAAAGACTGCTGCCTTTGATGTCCAACTTGTGTCTTAATTTCAGTGCTCATTTTCCAAACAGGATGTGGATCACAGTGTCCATCCCCTACCAATTCAGGAAATCCACTATGATAGCATCCCTGATATGTGGCCAGCTATTCTCTAACAAAGAAGAGGCTTTCACCTTCCTCAACATCAGAATTATATCTATCAAACTTCATATTTTGTTCCCCCAGCCAGCCAAAAGAGTTTTGAAGAGGAAGAGGGTTGAAATATTATTGTGAATACAATAAGGAGTCAGGGATGAAACAATATAATACAGTCATTTCTCTGACAAAAGGTGAGAAAAGGTGAGAAAAATATAGACAGGTAGGGCCTGTAACAAAATGAGGAAGTGTTTAGTGTTGCAGCCAGCCATGCTCTCCTCCAGAATACTGCATTCTGATCCATGCAATCCCCCACCCAATTTTCTGTCCCACCCATTCATTCATTAATCAATCAGTCAGCATTTCTTTGCCACTGTGTATTCACAGTCCTTTTTTTCGGGAGGGTGTCCCTCCTTTGATCCCCTCGCATTTTGGGGGGTACTTCTACAAAACATGCCCGGGGCAGCTGATAACTCATCTCTTGTGAACTGATGGTGATGTTTTGGTTACATCAGCACCCACACTTGAAAATACAGGTAAAAGGAATCATATCTAGAAGGCGAGGTGATCATAGGGTTTCCATTATGGGGTTTTTTGGTTTTGTTTTTTGGAGTGCTTGGCTGCCACAAACACAAATTCCTTTTTTGTGAACTAAAAGTCTATAATCATTGGAGTGAATGGACAATGATTATTGCTCCTGTCTTCCACTGCCTCCCGCAGTTTGGTCAAACTCATGTTCGTAGCTTCGATAACACTGTCCAACCATCTCGTCCTGTCGTCCCCTTCTCCTAGTGCCCTCAATCTTTCCCAACATGCACTTTCCTGAACTGCACTTGCTAATACATTCTTTGAAGCTGTAAAGATTTAAAGCAAATTATGAACTGCAGTTTATTCTTGTTGAAGAGCTGATATCATAATTTAAATATGTGCGAGTGATTTTATACTTTTGGAAGCTGTCAAATTGGTGCAGATCTCTACCGACTGAAACAACTTAAGTTTACGTAAAATAATGAGCACCAAAATTGAATTATACAACCACGAGTTGCAGAGAATACTTAATCAAATGCAATCAAGATCTTCTACATTCTTGGAACCAGGGCTGTACTGTGTGGGATTGCATGGTACATTTGTGAGACTACACCAGCACCCATGCTGGCTAGGGCTATTGGGGGTTGTAGCGCAAAACCTCTAGAGGGCACCTGGATTGCAAAGGTTGGGCTATACTCTTTCAAGCCTATTTCAAGAAACATATTGCTTGGATATGTTTCACCTTCACCACCTTCTCCCCTAACAAACATATATATTAGAAATTATATAAGGTCACTTGTCAAAATCCTGGGGAGATTTAATATAGTTTCAATACAGCTGTACAGAAAATGAAAATAAACATGACACTAACTTGCTCTACACAGAATTGTCTGATAACTTAATCAGAAGTTTGGGCATAATGAATGCCAGCAGTAGAGGAAAGCTACTGTCATTTTAAGAATGAGGTAAATTAGGACCACCCACTCCATTAATAATATTAAAACAAATTGTATGATGCATACTGGAATTGAAATGCAGCCATGAAGAACAGGCGATGTGACCTTGGGCCGGCAATTGCCAGCCCAAGCTCATTATAGGAAGGCTGAGATACAAATGTGAAGCTAACTCAAAATAATAGAAGCAAGAGGCCAGAGTCTCTGCCCTGGATTGGCCTTGCTTTGATCCAATGATAATGCCTCTGTCTTTGCCTCAACTAGATCTAAGCAGGCCTGCAAAATTATCTTGCCTGCAGTTAGAGCAGAATGTTGCAGCAAGACTGCTTGCAGGGGCAGCTTACCACCAACATATAACACTGGTGCAGAAAGCGCAGCACTGACTGCTGCCAGGCTTACCAAGCTGGATTTACAGTGCTTGCTTTGACATATAAAGCCCTTGATCACCTGATCCCTTTTACAGCTGCCTGGATTTTGAGGTCCTAGTGGGGTGAGCTTCTCATGATGCCACAGGTCTCTGAGATACAGTACGTGGCCCCACAACTCTGGAATGCCTTCCCTTCTCAGCTGCGACTCTAATGAAGTTTTGATGCCAGGTAAAAATGTGGCTATTTACCCAAGCATCTTACTAAAGTGGCTGGTGTACTTCAGCTATGAGTATATTTGTTTTTATATGTTGCATTTAAATTAAATGTTTTTCTGTATGCTGAAGAGGCCAGGGACCATATTGCCTGTGACTCCTGGAAGACCGGCTCCCTGCCTTGCAGGCCTTTTCCACCTGCCTCGGAAGGCGGGCCCTCATTGACTCTGGATGCAGAAACTGGGGTATTTTTTACGGGATTTTGTTGGATGGGGGTTGTTGCTGTTATTGATATTTTTGTAGCTTTATTTTAGATATTATGGTTTATGTGAAAATTGTTTCAATTAGGTTTTGTTTTTGATGTTTTTATTGTTTATAACTACTTTTGTTATGTTTGTAATTAAATATATTTTTCATGTCGTAAGCTGCCTTCAGCATGGTTTTAACTGTGTAAAGGCAGCATACACATTATACTGTATATGTATGGTCTTTAGTGTTCTTCACTCTGGGATTGTGTGAACCATGATGAATTCGTTGGAAATGCAATCAATCAATAAACTGCATATCTTCTACTTTTATATTGAATACTAAGTTTGTAACACAGAGGTGTATGTGTATAATAAAAGTAATTTGTGACACATGCCAGACACTTCATTTTAAGCATAGCACTCAGCCAAGCTCAACAGAAAATTTAATTTAAAAATGAATGGCATTCAAGTAGGGGAGAAATGAGTCAAATGATTTTCTTGTAGATTTTAAAATAAACTAGGTGATGTGGCTTTATTTTAGAGGCAGGATGCATATCAAGTAATCCTAAAGCATTTTGAAAATCTAGTGAGAGAGGGGGAAAACATTAATAAAATGGTACAAGCTCCACACCTCAGCAGTTCTGCCTTTGGAAATAAACAGAAATAAACCTACTTAAGAAAAAATAGGGCAAAGCTTGCCACATGTGGAGGATATATATATATTTGAAAAAGAAATCTGCAGCTCTCAGCCATCTTTCCACATTATCGCTTGGCACATTGGTAGTATGAGACATTAGAAAACATCTAATATTGCAGAAGAGATTGAAGAAAAACAAAAACTATTTTCTTACTGGAAAATCCACAGCACACATGACCCTACATGTATACAGTGATTTAAAAATTAATCTAAACTAATGAGTATTTTAGTGAGCTGCTAAGAAGACTGTGTTTTCTAGAGTTAGACATATAAGGCCTCTTTAAATTCTCCTCCCTGTTTGTAAGGGGAAACTAGGAGGCTATTTCACTTGATTTCTCCAGGAAAAGAAAAAGATTTTCAACAGTTTCTCAGAGTGGGGCTTATCATTGGCAACAGCAAAGCTTCTTCTGAGAAACTTTGGCAGTGGAAAGGTCTTCCTTGGGAAGTTGTAGACTCTCCTTCCTTGAAGGTTTATAAGCAGAGGTTGGATGGCCATCTGCCATGAATGCTTCAGCTGAGATTCCTGCATTGCTGGGGGTGGATTAAATGATCCTTTGGTCCTTTCCAATTCCACAATACTGTACTATGATTCTACTCTGAGGAGCAGAACTCCAAGTGACTGACATGGGGAGCCAAAACCCACTACCTCATTTGCATTTTAAGGGGAACACATGGTGGTATAAGGGTTGGCTTTGGCTTGAGTCTGCAACCTTCGACCACTCAGCACCCAATATTTTATGCTATAGAACCAATCAATGAAAATTCTGCAGGCATCTACAAGAAAACCCCCAAAGGGGTTTGATTAATTATGAGCCGTATGCAGTAGCTACTGGAGAAGTTTATTCATCCTTATTTTTTCTCTCTCTTCCCACATCTCCAAGAGCGATGTGAGCATCATTATTCTCTATTCTGAATGCAGGGCAATTTTACCATATGTCCTCCCAGCTGTTCATGCTGACCGGAAAAGAAACAATTACCTCTCACCCTGTCTTAAGCAACACAAACTGGATCCTAGGTACTCCAAGTCAGTCACTCAGTTTGAACAGGAAAAGGACAGTCTTCTCCATTCTCTACATCACTTTGCTTTCCCATGGAGCCCAATGCAAGCTGGGATCCAATGTCATATTTTTCTGTTCTCTTACAGTACCTGTTCACACCCTCCCCCCAACCCCATGCCTTTCTGCTAAGGACATAAGTTGTTTCCTAGTCTGAGGGGTGCCCATATGCTGGCAGTATTCCTGCCTTACAACAAAAAAGACTGCGGGATTGGGGACAGGGGAGAGGAAAAAAGACATCCACCCACGATTGTCAGGTATAATAGCTCCAAACGTTACCAACACTTTATATTTAATGAAGCTCAAGGTGCACCACTACTTTAAATAACAGTGATTAGCAATTCTTCTGACAATGATTCACACTCCCACTCTAACTTTCTAAATGCTAAGCTGCATCATTAACTTACTTTAAATAGCTTCCATCTATTTGTCCCAGGCAACTCTTTAGAGCCATATCATTTTTATTTATTTATTGCCTTTGCCTTTTCACAATGGCTTATGTACCGTTATGTATTAAAAAGCTAGTAACGACTGAGTTGTGTCAGGATCACAAAATCAACATCAATGTCAGTTAAAGATTATATAGCGTATTGGATTTTCCTAAGGCTGTGAAACATTTTTAGATCCAATCACCCACAGCTTCACATAATGCACAGGCCATTAAATGTATAGATTTTAATTATCGTAACTACAGTCTTTCCCAGGGGAAGCTGGAGGAGAATGCTGAACTTGACGATCTTTTAGGCCACAAAACTATCAACCTGATGTACAGCACCTCACAAATGTCACCTTGCTGTTAACAGCACAATTTTTTTCGGTTAAGTCTTAGCCATTACACTAATCCCGTTCTTCACTGTGCCTATGTACCATGCCTATAAGGGACACGGGTTGCGCTGTGGTCTAAACCACAGAGCCTAGGGCTTGCCAATCAGAAGGTTGGCGGTTCGAATCCCCGTGACGGGGTGAGTGCCCATTGTTTGGTCCCAGCTTCTGCCCACCTAGGAGTTCAAAAGTACATCAAGTGCAAGTAGATAAATAGGTACTGCTCCGGCAGAAAGGTAAACAGCATTTCTGTGTGCTGCTCTGGTTTGCCAGAAGCAGCTTAGTCATGCTGGCCACATGACTCGGAAGCTGCCTGTGGACAAACGTGGTACCAATTTATCTACTTGCATTTTGACGTGCTTTCGAACTGCTAGGTGGGCAGGAGCTGGGACCAAGCAACGGGAGCTCACCCCGTCACTGGGATTCGAACTGCCAACCTTCCGATCAGCAACCCCTAGGCTCAGTGGTTTAGACCACAGCACCACCCAAGCTGTAAATAAGTTTATGTAAACCAGAAATTCATTTCAATGACCTTTAATCCTCTTCATATGAATGGTTCTTTGTGACTGAAAACTTGCAAACTTTAAGCATTTTCTGCATGTCATAACTCTCACTATTCTTAGAAGCAATACTTTCTTTTTTATAAAAATAGGTGCCGGTACTCACCATGAAGTTGTTACAGTTAAAAAGTGTGACGCTTACAACAACAACAAAAGAGAGGTGCTGATACTCACCATGAAGTTGTTAAAGTAAGTCCCACACTTTTTAACAACAAAAGAGGTATCGGAACTGTGCGCCCTTGAGTACCCTCTTGGGGGGGGGGAGCACTACCTAGAAGTAGCATTTCAATAACTGGGATGAAAATCACAAAGGATCTTCAACTATTATTGAGATCTGTATCCAACTTTTGAATCCAAAATTAATGTTTCCAATAACAAATAAGAGCCAGGTAAAACATAAAAGAGCTGGACCATAAAGAAGGCTGATCGCCGAAGAATTGATGCTTTGAATTCTGGTGCTGGAGGAGACTCTTGAGAGTCCCATGGACTGCAAGAAGATCAAACCTATCCATTCTTAAGGAAATCAGCCATGAGTGCTCACTGGAAGGACAGATCGTGAAGCTGAGGCTCCAATACTTTGGCCACCTCATGAGAAGAGAAGAATCCTTGGTAAAGACCTTGATGTTGGGAAAGATGGAGGGCACTAGGAGAAGGGGACGACAGAGGATGAGATGGTTGGACAGTGTTCTCGAAGCTACGAACATGAGTTTGACCAAACTGCGGGAGGCAGTGGAAGACAGGAGTGCCTGGCGTGCTATGGTCCATGGGGTCACGAAGAGTCGGACACGACTAAACAACAACAACAACAACAAAACATAAAAACACCACTGTATCATTACTAATGAATGAATTAATATAATAAAACATTCAAAGCAGTTAAAACCATCCAAATTATTGCTTATTAAAACCCCGGGCTAAAAATTAAACCATATTGACCCTGCTGTCTGAAACACTAGACTAGGAGACAGGCGGTGACCATTTTGTTCATGTCCAATTGATATGTGACTGCCAATGTGTGGGTCCTTTTGGACCCGGAAGAGGGCAGAACGAGGGGCAGGGTAGGATGGGCTTATGTCCGCTCTGCTGATGTGTGAGGGGGGCCAGGAATGGAACCTCTGCATGAAATGGTCACCGCCTGTATTACGTACTTGATGGCTCTCTGGGAAATTGTTACCATATGGAAAAAGTCCTTCCTCTGTACAGCTACATAACCTCTGACAGTGTGAGCCTAGAAGACTTTTTTATGATTGCAAAAAACAGGCAACTTCAGGCAAGTGGCTCACTATTAGATAATTAATTGCTACATGTAAGTTATTTGAAATCGCTACATACAAGTTATTGGACAATCAGGCATGCCTTGTCATGGGCACAGTGCATGACCTTGTCTGAAATATAAACACATCAGCACAGACTAGGGCAGAAGAATATGGTCATCTGACAAGGACCAGCTACCTGAATATTTATTATTATTATTATTATTATTATTATTATTATTATTATTATTATTTATACCCCGCCCATCTGGCTGGGCTTCCCCAGCCACTCTGGGAACAATGGGAGGAACCACTCAAGAAAAGACTTCCCATCTCCCAAGTATGACAAAATGAAATTATTTAGCATGAATTTCTGTTCTCCAAGTCTCCTGCAGGCCTTTTGCCATCTATCTCCTTCTGGTGTCTGCAGACAGGGCCAAACTCATGAGCTTCTCCAGGAGGAGCCCTGCCCTCTCAGGAACAGACTGGCAGAGGAAGACCTTTTGACCCTATTGAATCAAAATGGGAAAAGAGGGACAAGACAGCACCCAAAAAGTCTAATACCGGTTATCTGAACAGATGTTCTCATCCTCCCCCACATGCCCTTCAAAGGAATCTTGGTACTGCAGAGTTGTGGATGATCAAACCACTGGTGCGGTACTATATTCCATAAAGATTGTCAACAGTTACAGTATAAAAAAATGCTGGAAGCTTGGCCTGAGACAAACAAACTTATCTGATTATATATATTTTAAGAAGAATACAGGCTTGAATACAGCATTTTATTAACTTTCATTAGTCAGGCATGCACTTCCAATACAATCTTAACCAGTCCTTCCACAAACTGTATTTTTTTTCTTACTAAATAAAGAAGTAGCATTCGAACAACTCTTACACCAAAATCCAATGTGTGGAAAGGAAATTCAATTTTAAAAATATGTTGTTTATTGGCAAATCTCATAATAAAATAGCTTGAGGCACTAATGGCATGCAATCCTGTAAGGGTGTTTGCAAAAAAAATTGGGGGAGGGGAGAGGGAGAGGGAGATAGAACTGTGTAATGAAGTTGAATCAAGTGTATTGACTTAATGTACTAAGATTGAAATGGTTACATAAATGTGCTAACCTTAAATGTGACATGCATATAACAGGAGCTTTTTCACAGTAGCAAAAAGAAGTACACACACTTGAACATCCTGTACAAGGCAGATTCTTATACTGCTTAGAGTATTGCTTTTACACTGCTACTTAAGGCAGATTATAGCTCCCATTTTGTAGAGGAATATAATACGCCACACCTGTATCCTAGGCACAATAGCAATTGCTCTATCATCCTGGCTGCAGTTCAATATGCAGTTTCGCTATCTAGATTTGCCAGAACACCTGTTAGCAACCTCTACAGAGGAGCAGTAATCACTTCCTAGGTCAGAACCACAGATTGTGTTCCTGTCTCGGTGCAGCACTTCCTTGGCTATTGGGCAACAGTAGCCATGTGCCAAAATCTCAATTACATAATTTTCACATGGCCAGCAGCCACCGCTACCCCATAATTCACAACTACCTACACCCGAAGTTGCCAACTCTCTGATGGCCGCTTGGTTAGGCTGGTGGGGTTGTCTACCTGTCAATCACCTGATGTCATATGACATATGACACCAGGTGACATCAGGTGATCGAAACTTTAAGCTGTGGCTGCAAATTAAGATTCACCCAATATGGCCTGGTGGGTCGATGGAAAGAGCCACAGAAAGAGCTTTTTAAGGCCTCTGCCTGACTTACCCGGTTCTGGGAAGCTCACAAAGCTTTCATACCTCCTTCCCAGAAGCTGGTAAGGAAGGCATTGCCTTTACTTTTGAATAAAGCTTTTTTTCTAAGGTCCCATTTACCCCTTTTAGCTCCCCACCAGGTTGCCCGCCCTGGAAATAGCTTTTTGAGCTCTCCACCTTGCTTACCAGCCTTTGGAAAGGATGTACCCCAAGGCCCTCACCTAACTTTCCCAGAGTAGAAGAAGAGGAGTTTGGATTTGATATCCCGCTTTATCACTACCCTAAGGAGTCTCAAAGCGGCTAACAATCTCCTTTCCCCTCCTCCCCCACAACAAACACCCTGTGAGGTGGGTGGGGCTGAGAGACTTCAGAGAAGTGTGACTAGCCCAAGGTCACCCAGCAGCTGCATGTGGAGGAGTGGAGACACGAACCCGGTTCCCCAGATTATGAGTCTACCGCTCTTAACCACTACACCACACTGGCTCTCAGACAGAGTCCAGACAGGTAGGGAGAGTCACGGGTTGGGGGCAGTTTCAGAGTTCCTGACCTTAAGCAATTTTGCCCTTGTGCATGGACCCCTAGAACCGAAGCACTGCATAAGTGACAGGCTCACTGCACATCATATCCAACCCATGCTCTGAAAGGAGAACAATAATGACAAAAGTTGGATAGACCTCAGAATTGTCCCCAGTGTGGAGTAAGAGCTCAGTGAGGTGGAGATACCTTGTGGAGGGGGCGGGAATGGAAAGTTCCATGCCTCTGCAGTTTGGGAGGCAGCATTTGTAGGTAGAGCCTACTTCTATATAAATCAGAAGACGGCATAATTAGTGTGGCGGCAGCAGCAAGCGTGGCATAGTTCAAGAACTAAAAATTGGAATATTTCAACGGAAAAGAAACAAATGGGCTTGTTAAGACAGAAGGAGATGGAAACTTCAAGAAAGTCAAGGTCCACGTTTTGGAGTCTCGCTACAAAGAAATAATCATTTGCTTAAAAAATAAACAAGCATACTTGTCAGCTTGTAAGAAAGGTACATCCATTTTCTTGTTTATCAAGGCAAAAACAGGGGGTGTTAGATTAGAAGAAAACACAATGAACTGTAACAAGCAATGACCTAGTCTTGATTTCTGGTAAAATTTTAATACTTGACATTTTGCTACTGATAAAAATCAGAATTCTGTGGCAGTTTATGTTAATGCAAAATGGATAACCTTCTCTTATCAAGAGATGCATAATGCATAAATGCTTGAAGAATAGAACACTACCAAAATAGTGATAACGGAACACTTTATGCTTATTATTATTTTTACATATGCCACTACTCCTTGAAGAAACTGGGAGGAAGATGTGGCTTCCAAACAAAGGTTGGCAGGGAATACACCTTAAACTGCCTACCTAATTCTGTAGCACAGTGGAAAACCTAAAATAAAGGATAATACCCCTACTAGACAAGAAGACAATCCATAGATGTTATATTAAACTAAAAAACAAACTCTTTCCAGCCCAAGCTCATTATTTGCTCTCAATGACAAAATGTTTTTTTTTAATAGTGTGGAGTTTTGATAGCTTCCTAGCGCCATAGCTATAAAAATGTTATCACCTCCTAAAGGCAGGCAGGGGGTCCTGTCTGTTCTATTTGTGCTACGTTTGAAAGCTTTAGAAAGAAAACACATCTGAAAATGAGGAAGAACTTACGGGATCATAAAGCGATAATGTTCGACATGTTTTCACTTGAAAGAGAGGGAAACAAGCCATGGTATTTCCTTGCAGAATATGAATGAAAGCAAAGTGTCCCTAGAGAGCTAGGTTGGTTAGAGCACATAGCTCAGTTATTCTGGAGGGAAAACCCAGCACATGTAGTCCACAATCAATAAATCAATGTCACTTATAACACAATCTAAGATGGTCCAGAGGCATAAAGGGAACAATACTGTGAAAACTAATAGAGTTATGCCCCTTCTCCTTCCTCAAAGTAAAGTTAACATTATGAGGAGAGAAATGGGTGTGTGTTTTTTAGATGAAGGGGGGAAAGGCAGCATGAAGAGAAAGACAAAAACAAATCTACCAGCCCTATTTTAATCCAAAGGACAAATCCGCACTTGTGTTTAAGGCAGCAATCCAATACATAATTAATATGGAACAAAACCCATTTAAATCTGAATGATTTTCTTTTTGAATTAATATGCTTAGTTTAGAATTGTACGCTGCAAATCCCACTAATACCAGTAGGAAAATGATACGGAAAACACATGATTTGGGCATACAAATCTTACACTGCTTGCCCCAGTCCTTATTCCACTCTTTACTGTCTAATTAGAATTCCAATTATAACTAAACAACAAATTTCCTGTTATTCAATATTTTCCTCCCATGTGCCAAATTTTTCTTATGAGAAAGAGAGAGAGAGAGAACTCCAGAGTAGTGCCAGTGAAATAAATGAGATATTCAATGAATGGCTAAGGCTTAAACCAGGGGTAGGTCAGCTGGTGTCCTCCAGATGTTGTTGGACTACAAGTCCCATCATCCTATGCTGGCTAAGACGGATGGAAATTGGAGTATATCACCATTTTCCCATCCCTGATATAAACTATTCATATGAACAAATATAAAATGCTAGTGTAGAGGCAAAGTTGTACATACATTTTACCATCCCCTCTCTAAAGGTCAGGAATTCTTGACACAGTACATTTCCATATAAATACCATCCCATAATCAGTCAGTCATTAGTATGAGCTCCTCAGCACTGCCTGATACAAACCCAGCCAATGTTAATTATATAAGCACTAACACTTTAGACACTCAGACATAATCAAGTGCTAATGTATATCATAAATACTTAATATCTTAACTTAAAATTGACAATGTTTGGAATACATCTCATTTCTAACGTTTAAGCATGTAAATTTTGTGGGTCAAGGTTTAGAACCACCAGCATGTGTGCCTAATTAGATGCACCAGACCTCCCCATTTGGCCCATGAGGTCATTTTGGTGAAGTCACAGCCAACTATCCTATATCTGACATCAGGTATGAAGCAAATAAAGATGTTGATGGGCCAAAAGGGTGTTTGAAAGCCCCACCTGCATAGCCTCCTTCACAGCACTTTACAAGTGCCAACAATCAGCTGATCAATGGGACTTTCGCAGCACTGGGCAGAAAATTGTTCACTTGACAAAGGCAAAGGATTAAAGCTTCTCTGCCCCCACAGAGAATTAAGCCGGAATTAAGATTGCCGGAAGAAATATCAACAACCTCAGATATGCAGATGACACAACCTTGATGGCAGAAAGCGAGGAGGAATTAAAGAACCTTTTAATGAGGGTGAAAGAGGAGAGCGCAAAATATGGTCTGAAGCTCAACATCAAAAAAACCAAGATCATGGCTACTGGTCCCATCACCTCCTGGCAAATAGAAGGGGAAGAAATGGAGGCAGTGAGAGATTTTACTTTCTTGGGCTCCTTGATCACTGCAGATGGTGACAGCAGTCACGAAATTAAAAGACGCCTGCTTCTTGGGAGAAAAGCGATGACAAACCTAGACAGCATCTTAAAAAGCAGAGACATCACCTTGCCGACAAAGGTCCGTATAGTTAAAGCTATGGTTTTCCCAGTAGTGATGTATGGAAGTGAGAGCTGGACCATAAAGAAGGCTGATCGTCGAAGAATTGATGCTTTTGAATTATGGTGCTGGAGGAGACTCTTGAGAGTCCCATGGACTGCTAGAAGATCAAACCTATCCATTCTTAAGGAAATCAGCCCTGAGTGCTCCCTGGAAGGACAGATCGTGAAGCTGAGGCTCCAATACTTTGGCCACCTCATGAGAAGAGAAGAATCCTTGGAAAAGACCCTGATGTTGGGAAAGATTGAGGGCACTAGGAGAAGGGGACGACAGAGGACGAGATGGTTGGACAGTGTTCTCGAAGCTACGAACATGAGTTTGACCAAACTGCGGGAGGCAGTGCAAGACAGGAGTGCCTGGCGTGCTATGGTCCATGGGGTCACGAAGAGTCGGACACGACTAAACGACTAAACAACAACAGCCCCCACACCAGGGCCCTGGTCTGGTTCAGGCCACCTGTAGCTGCAATATGGAGAGGAAAGGGAAGAGGGGGTAGGGCTGAAAGCGAGAGTCGCCCTAGGCTGGATGAAAGTGGCAGTGAGTGAGAAAGAAAACAAATGGAGACAGATGATGATGATGATAATAATTTATACCCCACCCATTGGGCTGGGTTTCCTCAGCGACTCTGGGCGACTCCCAACAAAAGATTAAAAACAGAATCAAACATTTAAAACTTCCCTAAATAGGGCCGCTTTCAGATGTCTTCTAAAAGTCAGATAGTTGCTTATTTCCTTGACATCTGATGGGAGGGCGTTCCACAGAGCAGGCACCGCTACCGAGAAGGCCCTCTGTCTGGTTCCCTGTAACCTCACTTCTCGCAGAGAGGGAACCGCCAGAAGGCCCTCGGAGCTGGACCTCAGTGTACGGGGCTGAACGATGGGGGTGGAGATGTTCCTTCAGGTATACTGGGTCGAGGCCGTTTTGGGCTTTAAAGGTCAGCACCAACACTTTGAACTGTGCTCAGAAACGTACTGGGAGCCAATGTAGGTCTTTCAGGACCAGTGTTATATGGTCTCAACAGCCACTCTCAGTCACCAATCTAGCTGCCGCATTCTTGTTTAATTGTAGTTTCTGGGTCACCTTCAAAGGTAGCCCCAAGTAGAGCGCATTGCAGTAGTCCAAGCGGGAGATAGCTAGAGCATGCACCACTCTAGCCGGACAGTCTGCAGGCAGGGAGGGTCTCAGCCTGCGTACCAGATGGAGCTGGTATACAGCTTTCCTGGACACAGAATTAACCTGCAGCTCCATTGACAGCTGTGAGACTAGAGATTGTTCTTGTGTGGCTGAGGACGCATGGGGGTTGCAGACTGATGTGCCCCCCCAAAACTCATAGCCCTCATCAGTGCTATTTTTCTAGAACCTCTCCCTTGTTCTCTTAGAATGACAATGGCGCCCACCTGAGAGGTGCAGGAGATGAGTTCTGGCTGAAAAAAAGCCCTGCTCCCCACAGGAATGCAGTTCTTGGGAAGGAGGTATCCCACCCATTAGAAGATTAGAAATTACTTCTCCATTGTGGCATGTGCCCATGAAGAAATTCAGTAAAAAGGCAAGAAGTACCTTGAGCTACAGTGAATCACACAAGGAAGTAAATCACTGCAAATGTTTCAGAATTTAGTTACCACAAAAAAATTGCACTCAAACAGACTGATTACTTTAATTTAAAGCAGTAGATGATGAACTGAGAAAAGGCAGCTTTGGCTTTTGCTCTTCCCTCATTAGACAACAAACTTTTAAAGTCTGTTTACCAAATGGAAAACAGTTCTGTGTTCTTGAGAAAGGTAAATTGAACATATCTCCCTCACCTCTAAGATCCCACACAATGTCTATTCATTTATCACAAGTGCTTTGTATCATCCTGGAACAGGTAATGTAATGCCTTTCACAATCTCCATTTTCTGAGAGCTGAAAGATAATTAATGGATTTAGAGAGAGTCTGAGAGGACTAACAATAGAATATTTGCATAGAATGACATTTAGTGCACAATATTTCACAGAACGAGAACTGGCAAACCTGAATAACAATTGGAACTGATGGCAAATACTTAGAGCAGGTTATGAATATTTCCCGCAATAAAATATGATAAATGGTTATGGATACATCAACACTGGTCTTAATGATGATGCAGCCAAGTTTAATAAGGCGTCTTATTTAGAATTTTATAGTGGTCCAAATGAACCAACTTTTAAAGCAGGCTAGTCAGGACGGGATATTTGGGTGCCCACAGGAGGTTGTAGCAAGCACATTGGCACCTGTGGGTGCCACTCTGGCAAGCACATTTTGGTAGCAAATTTCATTCAGTTATGCATTTTATGAAGACGTAGGTTGGAATCCAACAAAGTAGTTTCATTAGCACAAGGATTTCTAGCTGTGCAACAGAACTTCCCTGCTCTCTCTTCATTGCACCCATGCCCCAGATCTGCTCTACATGCCCCCCCCAACCCCTCAGAGCAGATGTGAGAAGGATGTGAGGTGCATGGGGAGAAGAGAAGGAAGTTCCACTGCACAAACAGAAACCCTTGCACTCATGGTACTACTTCATTGGATACTGCATATACTTTCTGTTAAATCGTGTCCTCCCTAAAAGAGACGTCGTGTGTCATCTGTTGTTGGGACAGGGGCATGGCAAGAATTTCCCCCACTTGGCTGATTGGCTGTCGCCATTTGGGTTTCGCCTGCCACTTAGCAAATCATCACAAGTAAGGTTACGGATAGGCACTGGTTCATGTTTGACCTACATTGGCTCCCAGTACGTTTCCGAGCACAATTCAAAAGTGTTGGTGCTGACCTTTAAAGCCCTAAACATCTTCGGTCCAGTATACCTGAAGGAGTGTCTCCACCTCCATTATTCTGCCCGGACACTGAGGTCCAGTGCCGAGGGCCTTCTGGCGGTTAACTCGCTGCGAGAAACCAAGTTACAGGGAACCAGGCAGAGGGCCTTCTCAGTAGTGGCACCCACCCTGTGGAATGCCCTTCCACCAGATGTCAAAGAGAAAAACAACTACCAGACTTTTAGAGGACATCTGAAGGCAGCCCTGTTTAGGGAAGCTTGTAATGTTTAATAAATTATTGCATTTTAATACTTCTGTTGGAAGCCACCCAGAGTGGGTCTTGCCATCCCTATGTGAAGGGTATTCTGTTAAAGGAATCCAGGGACTCAACTTGGTTTGGTCAACCCCCGAGAGGTATATATATAAACACGCACACTATTTTTGTATATAATTTCCCAACCTCTTATTACATTCATTCATATATTATACAATTTTTTGACTTTCCTCAGCCACGCCTAAATATTTCCCCTCTTCATCACTCTTAGTCTTACATTTCATTATCTTCACTATTACTTACAAATACACCATAACTCAATGTCCTTCCTAAATTTTCCCTGCAATATTTCATATAATCCTCCTTACAGAACTTCTTGTAGTCCTACTCGCGTGATCTGTTGTTTACAGCTATCTTTCAAATAGTTCACAATTTTTTTTCCAATCTTCTAAGAACCTCTGGTCCCGTCGGTTTCAAATTCTTCCCATCATCTTATTCAGTTCTGCATAGTCCATACAAATTGATTTTCTGCTACTTCTGCATCTGTGTCAAACTGTGACCTACTACTGCAACCAAATCCCAAGAGATCAAATGCATACACAGTCCTGTTTTCACAATGATCTTCACAGTTCAGTGCCCAAAGTCCAACACCTCCTCCAAATCCATGGAGAAGAACAAGTGGAGTTTTCTGCAAGAGGCTGTGAGAGAACACTAGTGTCTAAATTTTATTTTCATTGGATAGAAAGACATATTGTTTACTGTATGTACTTGGGATACATTTCAATATTTGCTCTTCAGCATCCTTAAGACCTAACAGTGATATAGGACACGAAGCAGGCAGTCAACTGGATAGCCATCCTAACCCTTTGCTGGGAAACTCCAGGCTCTCACTCTCATCCTCGGCCATGGTGGCACAGAGGCAGTGTCAGCATCTGTAAGCCATTCCAGGGGCAGCAGCTGGGAGATGAGTGACAGAGTGACCATGGCAGCAGCACCCCCGCCAGTCATCATGGGACCCACCCAACAGCATATAGAATATAACAGGTATCATTGCACCCTACACAATGTAAGACACTTTTAAAAATTTGTTTTTATTACAGAGTCTACCAAAACCAATGCAACAAAATAGTTGTATTTTTTTAAAAAAAATTACAACCAAATTTTGCCATTAAATGGGTACTTCAACATTTAAGCCAACATTTATCCCAACTTTTAAGCCAAACAGTTAAAAAGTCTGATTATACCATACTAGCATAGTTTTGGTTATTAGTCACATGAAATAACTGTGAGGATGGATTCAAGGGGAAAATTCACCTTGTACAATGTGTGTTTTGGTTTTTCCCATGATAAAGTTGCATTTTTGAAGAAGAATCACATGAAACAAATTTCTGCAATAATGATTTCAAGAGGCACTTTTACCAAGAGCATCTCAATTTGTTCATTTTTCAATGTACAACCTTGCATGAAGAGGTAGTGCCACCTTAAAACCATTTTTCAATCAAATTGCTCTTGCACACATATGTGAAAATTAAATGGTTCCTCCACAATACATAAATAATATACCCAGCATTCAATATAAGCAGTTTTAATGGCATTGTCATGATCAAGGAGACACCTGTAATCTGATGTTAACAAAGAGGTGGGAGGCATGGGAGACAGGGAGAGATGGGGAGAGGGAGATACACACCTTGCTTTCGCACATCCTCCACAGCAGCCACCAGTTCATCTTTTAGGTCCTGGCTCTCCTTTGCAATCTGTTCTCCTTTTTCCAAAAAGTTTTGAGTCGCTTGCTCAACTGAAGCAGCCAGCACATGAGCCTTCTTAGATCGACCTTTCTTTTTACCAGATGGCCCTTTGTTACTTGTATTTACAAGGGTTGTCACCTTTAAAGAAGTTTTAAAAAAGAAGTTTAATGAGTATAACTTTAATTTGTTTTACAATTCTCTCAGCAGACATAAGACACATGACTCAACATTTTCTAATGTTTTTTTAAAATAACAACAACAACAACAACAACAACAACAACAACAACAACAACAACAACAACAAAGTCTTGTGGCACCATAAAGGCATTTATGATAGTATTAATAAATACACCAAAACAGCTCCAGCTACAATCCACCTTCAAGGATACCCTGAGATTGTACTGACTTCAAGGAGAGCAGTAAACACAAAAACAGGATTCTAGTCTCACCTCTTCCTTCTTTCCTTCTCTGTTTTCTCTGTTGTCTATATTAGACAGCTTAGTCTTTGTCCATATAATTCTAAGACAACATGCACACTAATGGTGATGCACAGTTAGTGATTATTACTATTACTATTATTATTACTATTATTATTATATCAAAATTGAAAATGACACTCAACATGCAGAGTGATAGTCTAAAACTTATGCTCATTAATTTGATTAGAGATGTCACCAACTTTATTCATCTACCCTTCATCCTGAGAGCAAAAAGAGAACCAATGTTGTCAGAGCATGTGAAGCCAGGAGAGATGAGGAAAACTTCCACACTACTTTTATCAGTCATATATGAGCTTTGTGAAGACTTCTCTGATTCCATTGAAGAAGCTCTACTGAACTGCCCTAGAGATAGTGCTGGAGCATGGTGGAACCGCATCAAAGAGGCAATCTACAACACAGCCATGTCCTTCTTTGGCAAAAGAGAGCAACAGATCCCTGACTGGTTAACAGGACCAGGGTCTGGGATGATGGGAATTGTAGTCCAAAACATATGGAGGGCCGAAGTTTGGGGATGCCTGGTCTAGCTCCTTCTGTCTAGAATTGCTTTTCTTGCAAACAACCACAAAACACTGAGTTTCTCTACTTCTCAACCCCCTATACTCCTTTAAACCCAATGTGGCATGCCATGCAAGCAACCCTAACCAGCCTGTCCACTCAAAGGAATTCCAGGTTCCCCATTGCAAGCACAGCATTAGCCCTATCATTAAGGTAATGGGAAAGCTGTCCTTCTTGCGCACCACGCAGTTTGGCCATAAACTCTCTGGTGACGGTTGCTGCAGAGATCCAATGAATGAAGGACATGTCTCCTCCCTACAGCAGCTTCCAGAGGGTTTACATTGGCCCCTGGATTTTGGATGGATCCTGGACTATATATTTGCAGTCTTGCATGTGAGTTCACAGAAGTTACTAGTCCACACATATTTTTTTCCTAACCTACGTGCATCACACAGACCAATTAAATTAATTTGTGGTTGAAAACCAAACAAACTTCCCTGCCTTGTATCCCAATATGATTATTTATTATCACAAGCAACCAGGTGAGAGAAAGTGCATTGAAAATTAGGTATGTTCAGCAAAGTTGCTTTATAGATATTTTACAGAAGTATATTTTTACATGAAAGAAGTGGAATCCTGTAGTCTAAAGTATTATTCCCTTATAAGTGCAATGCCTCGATGGAATAATTATACAAATCCTTGCTTCTGTACTAAACTCTCGTTTCTTATGTGCTGCCTCTATTACCATACAAAATAAAACTACAGCAGATCTTGTGGGTATTTGGCACAGTGCTAAAATGTTATTCCCACAGTGACAACATGCCACACACAGTTAGAGCTAAAGGACGCAGGGGAATGGGCACTAAAGAGTGCTAAAGGTATAATGTCACCAATAATAGATACTCAGTGATTGAAAGTTACAGATGGCTTGCTGTTTTTTTACAATAGACAGCTTGCTTAGCACAAACTAGTAGCATCTGAAACAAAGAAAAGTGGTTTCTGGCAGCTTTCACACAATGAACTGAAAGCAGCCTACCATGCTATACTGAGAGCAAAAGATTATGGAAAGAAAGATGAACCGAGTAATTTCCAGCTTCAGGAATGTTTTATTCAACTCAGCTGTATAGATGACACACATACTGGCAGACACATGCAAGCTTGGATCAGTTACTGAAATGACAACTGAGATTCTATAAAAGGATTATCTCCAAAGACACTAAACTGTAGTTCTGTTATGCTGTGTATGAATCATAAGTGCAATTTGAGTCTGTTCTACATATAGTGAACTTTTGGACAAAAAAAAAATCAAGACACTAAAGGCAAGGCAAGGGGAACTGAATTTAATTCTAAATTATATTCCGGAAACGTGGGAGATTTCAAGGGGTCAAAAAAAATGGATGTACCGTGCTATATTAGAAGCAAAAAAACCTTGTTTTGATTAATTGGAAGAGCCACAGAAAGATTCCATTCAGCACATGGATTGATAATATGGACAGATTAGCTACATACGATGCAAAATAAGAATGGATAAATATGAAGAAATCTGGAACAAATATTTAAACGATAAGGCGGATAGTGGTGGGAAGTAGGGGAAGGAGAGAGAGGTGGGAAAATATTGTTTAAAAGGTGTAGTCATAGGTATATCAGTGTATTCAAATCTGAATTGTCAAATTGTGTTATTTTTGTTATTATGTTTTTTGTTGTACGTGTCTTTTGTGGTTGTTTGTATTGAAAAAATTATTATTATTATTATTATTATTATTATTATTATTATTATCATTATTATTATCATTATTATTATTTAAGACACTAAAGGCTTAGATTTACTGTTAATGTGCCAGTTTGGACGATATACCCAAGGCTGTAATGAGTTCTACACAAATCCAAAGATGATGTTGAACATCAACCATGCCTCAGTATTTGAAGACACCATGTGACCTGCATCAGATTATGTACTGATTCAAAGCCAACACAAAGTGGAGCAGGGAAATATATAATGAGACTGATGGATAGTGCAACTATGTCACTAATGTCTGCATCGGACCCAGAACAGCATAAGGGACTTCAAGTCCTCTCTTCCTGCTGCCTACTACCTCGGAGCAGCAAGACTCAATGTTGATGAATTAATGGAAACAATGCAAAATAAATTGCCAAATATGTAGAAGTGTAAAAAATCATTCTAGTTATGGACTACCAAACAATTCCTTTCTCCATATTTTCCCCATTAGAATAGAAGATTCAATATTGGCAACATTCAGTTGTGTATAACAAATTCATATTCAAGTAGTTCAATACCAGTGTCGTGGGATTAAAGCAGTCCCATGGACCATTTAGGAAAGAGTAAAATAACTAAATCATCAATAAGGGTAAGGGGATACCTTTTAACTTGACTTACTGAAAGTAATTGCTGTGGGGATGTGGCTTTGTGGTCTGATCATGGTGATTCTATTATGGTATACTTTTGATATTAGACTGCTAGTTTAAATAATATGACATTGTTTTGTTGATATTTTTTCAATGCCTATTGTATTTTATTGTTATGTTTTATATGAACCACCTGGAGAAGAATCTTAGTCTGAAAGGTGGTATAGATGTGTCTTTAAAAAATGAATGAATAAATAAAGCTTGAGAGGGCTAATTAGAACCTTGTGTACAGTATCCAGCTGGATTTTCCTTAATCCTCAGAAGCTCTTGTAATAAGGCAGTCATGCCTGAGTCCTGTGGTGCTGAACTGGGAATTCATATACCCAAGTTTCCTTCTCCAGTCATTCTTTCTTTGCACATATTATGGTTTGAGAGAGGCTGAATACAAGCTGGAACACTCCATCTCCTGGTCTACAAAGTGGAATAAAAATCCCAGTGCATCATCTCTGCCATCTGATTTAGAGATATTTCACAGAGTTTTATTATATACCTAGATGATTTTAGGATACATTAAGTGTAGAGATTTGACTGATATTAAACTTTCTTTATAAGAAATATTTGATTATATTGGAATGTGGTACCGGTATCTACTGAATCTCTATCACTACATAAAGCATTTTCTATTATCTTTGCAACAACAACCAAGTAAAACATACCACCATGGCCCTAAGTATTAGAATAAATTGATACTAACAGAACCAATACAATGATCAAAAAGTTGTTGTATCTTCTTGGAAGATGAATTAGAGTAAGCATAAATATTAAGTATAAAATGGGGTGAAAATTTAGAAAATTAAACACAAAGGAGGTTTGGCAAATATGATTTTCTAAAGTGGTATGAGATAGTGGTCTGCCATCTGCCACTTTGGTCAAGAGCAGATAATAACAGATGCTGATATTAAGCAGATGATAGTGAAATGTAGTTATGTGATGTGGTGGTTATGCAAAAGGAGCTGGAGAGAGTATTTAATTATGATTATGACTATGACTACTTTTCAAGAGATTCTGAAGATACAGTTAATGTTAGATAGATTTTCTAATAAGTTTTCTTAAATAAGGTATGGATCTAAGGAACCAGACAACTTCTTTTCCATGTACCCAATGGAAGCTTGGACTTTCATTTCGTATGAAGTGTCCCCTTATACTATACAGCATGACAAATCACCTTTCTTTGGATCCTGGCTTATGAAAAAGTGTTTTCACCCATTAACTGTCAAACTTCTCATATATATGTGTTGACAGCAGCCATACTGACATTTGCCAAATGTTAAGCAAGAATGAAGCAAACTTAAGAGGGGTAAACCTTTTTCCAGACTTTAAGCCTAAATAAATAATTTATCAAAAGTCATCTATACAGAATACAACTCTGTAATAGAGTTCTGAAGGGCAGTTTACTTTGTTTCTACAGAGCGCTCAATTTCTTATTCTGAACATGATGATTTTGAGCAATACTGGGCGCACTTATTAAGCAGTGAGCCCTACTTCTTATAATGGGACTTACTTTCAGGTAAACATGCATTGTGGTTGCTTTTTTTTAAATATATATTCAATAAATAGATTTAAAAGAGAAGATAAAGCTGTATCATATAGTTCTTTCCACCCGAAAATGTATTTAGGTTGAAACATATAAACATATTTTACCACATATCAGTTTGTACTTTATTTAAAATAAAGAAAATTTATTTTGTTTTACTATGTGAGTGTCAGGGATGAGCCAGAGGTGTCAGGTTTCCCAGAGGGAGGGGGAAACGCAGTGATGGAGGAAGATGTGCCAATGGGGGGGGGGGGAGAAAGAGTTGTTGAAGTCAGTCGAGAGGAGCAGCAAGGGTCAAGTTCTAGCTCAGACTCCAGGGGGAGGTTTAAGCTGGCTCTTGCAAGACATGTGGAGAAAAGGAGGAGGGAAAGACGAAGTGAGCAGGTTCGCCATTTCCTGGCGTGTTGGCGGGGTGGACACAGAGCTCAGCAGAGATCTGAACTGAGTGACTCTGATGAATGATCATTATGTGCTAATGACCGCTTGTAAATACTGTAAAGACTATATAAACATCAGGAGCCTCTCGTGGTGATTGTGTGAAGAGAGGAAGCCCATCACCCCTGACAGTGAGCATACTACTAGAGTATGAGTCATAAATCATACACAAGCAGTCCAAAAGGGGAATCCCTCTCTTGCAATAGCATGTGGGTTCATTGGTACAAAACATGCAAAACATCTCAAAGTCCATCCCTCCTATTCAATTAAAATCTAAAAAGAAATGTTGTTAATTCAGGCTACTTTCCAAATCTGAAAAGTGCTAAAAAGATGTTGAGCTAACAAGGCTTAAGCAGCTTTTATGCTGCCGTGTAAGGGGATTAAAAATATCATTATCTAGGCCAGCTTGTTTTAAACAAAAAAGTCAGCATGCTGAAATTCAGTGGAACACTTGAAGGCACCAGGATATGACACTCTGAGCTGTGAATCTGAGTTTAAACAGATATGGCACATATATTTTTAAAGAAAAGTATAGATAGTTCTGAATGTCGAAGGGACACTTTAGACATGGTATGAGTGTCTTACATTGTGCAAAACTATAGACATGTCCAGCATGTTGAATAATGGTTGTTTCCTTCCTTCCTTCTTTCCTTCCTTCCTTCCTTCCCTCCTGAAGACCTCTAAGCATGACAATAAGCATGCTAACAAGACAAAGGTTGTTCAAAAGAAAGTACTCTGGAATTAATCAGCCCCTTTTAGCTTCCTTAGCTTCTGCTAAACCCTGTTGGGACGTGAAAAATATGTCTCAAGAAGGAGAAGGGAAATCTGCAGGTGTTTTCTAGTCTTGAATAATATATTTCATGACATTACCTTGAACAAAGGATAATGTTTAAAGCTATGTGATGAATGGATAGGGAAGCTTTTAATGTTTGATGGATTTCTGTATTTTAGTGTTTTGTTGGAAGCCGCCCAGAGTGGCTGGGGGAACCCAGCCAGATGGGTGGGGTATAAATAATAAATTATTGTTATTATTATTATTATTATTATTATTATTATTATTATTATTATTATTATTATACAAGTTCCAGTCTTGGATGAACAGACATATTAATGTTAACAAGAGGAGCAGCCAGAGACATAACTGCACTAATTTTAAATATGGGTAGCTTTGTAGATTGACAACACTGAAAGACCTGTGTAAGCAACCTCAGATTGACACAGCTCAAATACTAAGACCTGCAGTTTGAAGTACAATTCCAGTGCACCTGGGGGAGTCTGGAGAGACATAAAGGGCAGGAAGGGCACGTAAAGTGAGAGCGGAGACAGGTTAGTGCAAATAACTGTCAACAGCTCAAATACATTCTGCTGAAGAGACTACTTTCCTGGAAGTTCTATACAGTATACAGCTCAGAATTTTCTCAAGGAAAAGATTGATTCTCTCAGCTACTTGCTGAGCCCACAACTAATTTATTTCTTGCATCTGTGACTTTGCTACAAGTCCAAGTAACTGTCCCTGCAAAATCCTTATTCATTTGTATACAGTCACCTTGCAATTTGCGCACTTGGCATCCAGCCTCACGCAATTGCACAAATTAAACACATGCAAGGTGGAGAGCTTAAAAGCTATGACGCATAAAGTGCTTTTAAGCTCTCACAGACTTGCCTTCAGAGTTCTGGGAAGGTCTTGCAAGATATTACGGGGCAATGTGAGATCTCATGAAGGGCTGCAGAGCCCATGTGAGACCTTCCCAGGGCCTGGTAAGCTAGGCTTAAAAGCTCTCTGCTTTACATGAAGGACAAGGCCTGCTTGGTGCACCAGCTCTGGAAAGGTAGAAATAGTCACACCCAGAACAGGATTGTTCTGGCTCTTCCTTGATTTCAGCTTTACATGCAGTCTCCAGAACCCCTGTTGCACATTAGAACTAAAAGATATAGCCAAGTATAAGACCACCATAACTAACTGGAAAGAATGTTTCTCAACTAGACATCTAGGGCTGTACAATAAAGCGCCAAACAATTGAAAACCTTGGTTTTCAAACACCCTGTAACTTGAACGTTTTGGCTTCTGAACGCCGCATATACAAAAGTGAGTGTTCCGGTTTGCAAACTTTTTTTGGAAGCCAAACATCCGACGTGGCTTCCATGGCTTCCGATTGAGTGCAGGAAGCTCCTGCAGCCAATCGGAAGCCACGTCTTGGTTTTCGAACATTTTTGGAAGTCAACAGACTTCTGGAACAGATTCCGTTTGAGAACCAAGGTAGGAATGTATTGAAATAACATTGTGATAAGTATTTAAACAAGGCAATATACCAGTGAACAAAAGGTTGAGACTTGACAGCTGGGGAGGGGGGTAGCTCAGCTGAATGGATACTTTTACAGATACTTTGCTGATAGTTTTCTGGGTTTGTTTGCTCTCTCCCTCCTCCCTTCTAACTGATAAGAAATGAGCATAAGCCCTCACACAAACCAGCAAACTCTTTCAGCTTTACTGGTATGTTTATTGCTACTTTCCTCAGCAAGAAGATAGTCACCTCTGTCCCTGCTTTGTTGTTCCTCCCCTGGCTGAAAAAAAAAGGATAGAAGCCCTAGGCTGCAGCCAATTTTAACCCCTCAGAAACACACAAACCAACTTCTTCAGCAGAACTTCCTGCTCTCAAAAACTCTCAGAGCTCAGCTAATTATGAAGAACCTGCTGACAATCAAGGAGGGACCTCCCATGGATAGACAGTCAAGGATCCAGCAGCAAAGTAAGCAGGTATGTAAACAAAGAAGTGGAAAGCACTTTTCAATGGGGAAATAAACAACTATCTGACTTTTAGAAGACATCTGAAGGCAGCCCTGTTGAAGGAAGTTTTTAATGTTTGATGTTTTATTGTGCTTTTAATTCTGTTGGGAGCCATCCAGAGTGGCTGGGGATACCTAGCCAGATTGTGTGTAGGTTTGACACATTTGTATAACCCACCCAACACAGGCATGCACACACACTCACACATGCCTTCTGCTGCACATGCACTTTACAATATTAGCTTCTATGTTGAATGCCTGGTCATGCCATTTGAATCTGACCTTTTAAAGAAAAGTGATTTCAATTACATTTTCTTCAACAATGTGCTGCAATGTTCTGCTGTTAGAAAATTATAGAATTCAATATGCCATATATGAAATCATTGAACTACAGGTATTAGCCTTGACTAGATTAAAAACAAGACAAAAAAATGGGATGACAGTATGTCCCAGAGAGTTTTAAAACTGGTACTTCTAGGACAGCAACACATAAAGCCACATGTCAAACTTTTTCTGAACTTAATAGGATTTTCAGAAACAAGTTATGATATACATAGATGGCACACATTTGTTTTTCAAAAGGAAAGTCATAACCTGATGGCTTGGGCTGGCTTCAAGTATCTCTTTGGGATTCTGGGCACTGAAATATAACTGTATGCATGTGTGCAATTAGGGTTGCCAGACTCAATAGAGGACAGGACTTCTGTGCCTTTAATTGCCCTGCTCTCTTTTGAGTCTGGAAACCTTAAAGAGAAACCAGCAGACACTTTGCTTGGAAATTAAACAAAGGGTCTGCTGGTTTCTCTTTAAGGTTTCCAGACTCAAAAGAGAGCAGGGCAATTAAAGGCACAGAAGTCCTGTCCTCTATTGAGTCTGGCAACCCTATGTGCAATTGGGTTTATTTCCTGCTATGTATGACAAGTGCATAGCTGCCAAGTTTTCGCTTTTCTCGCGAGGAAGCCTATTCAGCATAAGGGAAAATCCCTGTAAAAAAGGGATAACTTGGCAGCTATGCAAGTGTGTACAGGATTGCAGCCATATTATTGTATACACTCAATAGCAATGTATGACTCTCACCACACACACATGGGAGTTCAATGGAGAAATCCAGAAATTACCATGATTTTTGTAGTAAATGGTGAAATAGTTTTGTAGTAAATATATTCATTAATAGGAATTTCCAAAAAGGTCACACTGAATATGTACAAGATGGTAATATTATATTATAAATTATTATAAAAGTTTAAACACAGAGATGGTTTGCAAAGGTTATAATTCACATTATAAAATGCACAATAAACCGACATTCAGCAACTTGCTCTTTCATGGCATAACCCCTCTTCTTTCAAAAGGCCAAGCCTGAAAAGCCTACACAGTGCAGGCACCCAGGGTTTTCCATAATCATTCCCTAATGCAACCTGAAAGCTTCCCCTGACCTTCAGGGAACCTCTATAGGAAATTCAGTTGGCTGGGGAAGATGCATCCAGAAGGGGAAATTGTCCTTCTCATTCTACCGTGTGCACAAGAGGATTGTATCCCGACCAAAATCAATAGCAAATAATATCATATCAAAAATAACTGAGATAAGCAAAGGCATTTTCTAAGCAGTCACTATCCAACAGAAGCCAATTAAGAAAGTCAGTTTTGTCAGACCTCTCTTCAAACGGTTTTCAAAAACCCTGAAAGATAACTTATGTTGGGCTTCCCTTGGTATGGGGCAGGGGGGAGTTTTGAAACAGAGTTTTAAGCAACCAAAACAGTTGTATCCAGGTTTTTGTTAAAAATAACGAGTGGAAGCAAAGCAGAACTGTATAACAAAATAACAAGTGGAAGAAAATTGTTACCTTTTAGTACATCAAATGTTATTATTTCATGACACATGATGCCATTGAAGAATCACAGGATTCTGTCTACTGACTAAAATATTTTGAAAAGAGCACTGAAGCAGAAAGAAAGAAAGAAAGAAAGAAAGAAAGAAAGAAAGAAAGAAAGAAAGAAAGAAAGAAAGAAAGAAAGAAAGAAAGAAAGAAAGAAAGAAAGAAAGAAAGAAAGAAAGAAAACCCAACATTGGAAAATGAAAGGAACTGTTTAATAGTTTGCTTCTAAGTTAACATAAAACTGGAACTTCCATACTAATTTCTGAATCTCTGGTGCAGATATGCAAGTGATTCCTCACAAACAGAGACATTAATGCACATTGCGTTGCCATAAGTTGCAGCAATGGAAAGGGAGCTTCTAACTAGTACACCTGGTTGTATGAATCAGCCCACTGTTAAAAGTAATAGAGAGAAAGATAACTAAAAGGAAATCAGCTACTACGTAAAAATAGAATTTCTGCAATAGTTCCGTATGCAGCAATACTATCAGCATTGATATAAATATCCCCACCACCACACACAGACATAGTGCAATTTACAACAAACCATAAATGACTGTGTATTCTTCTCACTCTTCATAAAATTCTTATATATCATTGAGCTGCTGGAAATAGTCAATGACCTGAATAAAAGGCAGCCTTGACATTTTAGTATAAAGACTTTATCCCTTTTAGATGTGATGCTAGCATTCCACTTGAATGCACTATCTTGTTGCATGACTGATTTTACCAGTAGCATCCCTCAAAGCACAGCTTTTCAGAACCCTTATATTTTGGTGAGGGGCAGGGATAAAATATGGAAAAGAATGCAAGTTGTATTTAGGACTTCTGAGTCCATACTTCAAATGGTTTATTTTCCAAGTACTGGATTTTTCATTGAGTCAAACATTCCGTCTGGTAGCTGTCAAGAGGATAGACAAGCAACTTCATTGGCCTGGGATGATATTTCACCCCAGACAGCATCAGTGGTCAATTGCACCTGTTCACCGAAAAGCACCTGGTCACCTTCAAAGCAAACAAACCAGATCTCTGAATTAGCTTCTTTACCTTATTTTTCTACCACCCTTCTTTTTCTCATGCTGCCTATAGGAAACGGTGTGAACTGTTCTGGACAAATCCATTTTCTTGTCACGACTACACTGAATAGTACTTTAGGTATAAGCATTACCCATAACCATACTTTCATAGATCAACAAATACTACTAACATTTCAATTACATTATCTCAAAAGATATATTTCAAAGTAAATGCCAGGGACTAGCAGGGTGATGAAGGGGCCCCAGAGAGAGGGGATGGGATAGAGTGTGAAACTAAGGCTCTGCCAGTGGTGAGATGGGATAAGGAGGAGGATAACCATGGAGAAGAGACCAGTGAGTTGTGGGGTTCTATGCCACCGGGGGCGGGGGACACCTCCCCTGTCAGAGTAAATATTGCTTATTCCATGGCAGAAGGAAGTTGGAAGAAGCTCTTCTTCAACGGGTTGCAATTAATCAGGAGGCTGTCCTAAGGATCAGAACACGGCAGCTCACACGTGGCTCCTTAAAAATTATTGAGGATCAGACACTCTTGGCCATTGGATAACAATAAGATATGTGAGCTTTGCACTTCTTCTCAACTCAAGTATAAAAGTAAGATTGAAGAGAGGTAAGGAGGATTGGGGAAGAAGTTGATAGGAAAGGAAGCAAAGTTGTATTGGCCAAGTCATGAATTCTATACAATGCTATAAAATTTATTATTATTATTATTATTATTATTATTATTATTATTATTTATTGAATTTATATACCACCCTATACCTGGGGGTCTCAGGGAAGTTCACAAAAAAGATCACTATATATAAAATAAAAATAAAAGCAATAACCCAATAATACCCCCTAAAAAAAGAGCCACATTTTAAAAGGGTATGGTATGTTGATCAGGTTAATCAAAGGCCTGGTTAAAAAGGAACGTTTTTGCCTGGCACCTAAAGGTGTATAATGAAGGCACCATGTGAACTTCCCTGGGGAGAGCATTCCACAGACATGAAGCCACTGTAGAGAAGGCCCGTTCTCGTGTTACCACCATCCGGACCTCTTGAGGAGGCGGCACACAAAGGAGGACCTCAGAAGATGATCTCAGGGTCCAGGTAGGTTCATATGGAAAGAGGCGGTCCTTGAGGTATTGCAATATTGAGCCGTTTAAGGCTTTATAGGTCAAAACCAGCACTTTGAATTGGGCCTGGAAACTAATCGGTTGCCAGTGACGTCAGGGCAGGATAGGTGTTAAGATGCTCAAACCCTCTTGCCTTGGTGAGCAACCTGGCCACCGAATTCTGCACCAGCTGAAGTTTCTGAATCATCTTCAGAGGCAGCCCTACATATAACGCATTGCAGTAATCTTACCTTGAAGTTACCAGAGCATAGACAACAGTAGTTAGGTTATCCCTCTCCAGATAGGGGCATAGCTGGGCCACCAGCTGAAGGTGATGGAAGGCACTTGGTGCCACTGAGGCCACCTGAGCCTCAAGTGACAGCAAAGGATCCAGGAGTACCGTCCTCAAGCTACGAACTTGCTCCTTCCAAGGAAACATAACCCCATCAAGAGCAGGCAACCTCCCACCCATCAGCTCTAGAGAACCCCCCACTTTTACATACAAGTAAATGTCATATACCTAACCCACAAAAACAAAAGTGCATGCAAAAGGCACAAATGCTTTTGCTTACAGAAATCTGCCTGATAACAATGCTGTAATTATGAGGCATTACAGAAAGGACCAAATCCTCTCGAAATACATTCATTTTTTTGTGATTTAGTCTATATCTATGTATAAACAATATGCTTTTAAAGCAGGAGTGTCAAACCCAGGTGAGTTGCAGGGGGGAACTGCATGCCCATAGACACATGCACAATGTTCTTATACACACAAATGTGCAGACAAGTTTGAATGGGGCAAGAATCCTTCAGTAGGCCCAGCATGAAGCTTCTCATAATCAGAATGCCACCACTACAATCCATACAGTTCATGCTAGGGTTTTTTTCCAAATGATGTTTCATTTTTAATTAACATGAGTACAGGGTACTGGCTATGAAATTAATTAAGTCTATCTATTACACAGTACAAATGCTCACATGCAAAACATTCTCAACATTTTCCAGAGCTGAAAGCAACACACTCATTTTCTATCACTTGGCCCCAAAGGGCCTCTTCGTTTCCAACATCAGCCTACAGTATTAGACAGTAAAGCTGTCAACTTGGGGCCTTGTTGCTGTATCTGTACTTCATTGTACTCCAATTAGATCGCAAAGTGTTATTTAACTACATGTGCAATAGTGTAATATTTTAAAGCAACACTTTAAATATTAAAGTGACCCTAATCACTTTTGTCATATTTTAGTGTATAATATTACAATATGTTTTCTGCCAAACTAGAAATAACTGGGCAGGTATTTAATTTAGCTACTTAAACATAATGTCTCATTTTCCTTTTTGCCGTTTGCTCTCTGTGAAAACAGATTCTCAATAAAGCCGAAGACTTAACTGAAGAAGTGTGCATGCACACAAAAGCTCATACCAATGACAAACTTAGTTGGTCTCTATGGTGCTACTGGAAGGATTTTTTTTATTTTGTTTCAACTATGGCAGACCAACGCAGCTACCTACCTGTAACTGTCCTTTTTAAGTTATCTGTTGAAAGTTTCGTTGTAAGTAATTACAGTTGGGAAGAAATGCAGTTTATTTTTTCACATTTCGTCAACTTTCTCAAATTAATCACCTTTATAAAACCTACTTCATTTTTGTAAAGCTTTCAGAAGGGGGAAATGAAACACATGTAACCTTTTCATCCATTTCCTGTTACATTTTCACCAATCAAATTCGCAGGGAGCAACAGCAAAAAAAAAAAAGCATTAGATTCTTCTGCAGGAGTTTAGAACACTGCACTATTTTCACAAAAAATGGCTACCAACAGTTGGCAGAGCTATTATTTATTTAATGCTTTATACAAACAATTAATGGGACCCAGGTGGCGCTGTGGTTAAACCACTGAGCCTAGGACTTGCTGATCAGAAGGTCGGCGGTTCGAATCCCTGTGATGGGGTGAGCTCCTGTTGCTCGGTCCCAGCTCCTGCCAACCTAGCAGTTCAAAAGCACGTCAAAGTGCAAGTAGATAAATAGGAACCGCTACAGCGGGAAAGTAAACTGCGTTTCCATGTGCTGCTCTGGTTTGCCAGAAGCGGCTTTGTCATGCTGGCCACATGACCTGGAAGCTATACGCCGGCTCCCTCGGCCAATAATGCGAGATGAGCGCGCAACCCCAGAGTCGGTCACGACTGGACCTAATGGTCAGGGGTCTCTTTACCTTTACCTTACAAACAATTAATATACTGCCTTCTATTTCAAAAAGAAACACCAAGGCAGTTTACAAACAAATAAAACCACAGCAAAATATCACAATAAAACAAAGTTAAAATATAAATCACAGTAACCAGGAAGTCCAGGAACTGGTATTAATGGCCAGAGAAAAGCCAAGAGAAAACAGGCACATATACCTGGTGAAGGACTTCCTGGCTCAAATTTGTCCTCTGCTAGGTTACTATAGGTAAAGGTAAAGGGACCCCTGACCGTCAGGTCCAGTCACGGATGACTCTGGGGTTGTGGCACTCATCTCGCTTTACTGGCTGAGGGAGCCAGCATACAGCTTCTGGGTCATGTGGCCAGCATGACTAAGCCACTTCTGGCGGACCAGAGCAGCACACAGAAACACCGTTCACCTGCCCGCCGGAGCGGTACCTATTTATCTACTTGCACTTGACGTGCTTTTGGACTGCTAGGTTGGCAGGAGCAGGGACGGAGCAACGGGAGCTCACCCCATCACGGGGATTCGAACTGCGATGATCGGCAAGCCCTAGGCTCTGTGGTTTAGACCACAGTGCCACCCGCGTCCCTAGGTTACTATAGAAAAACTACTATTCTCTATGCCTCAGCTGCCATATGGGGATAGTAATGCTGAACTCACAATGCTTCGGCTTCTGCATAGCAATTTTTGATTAAATGTAATCTGATTTCTAATTGGTTATACTCTTTCCTTTCTGCTATCCAGGATAGGGCAGCCCTGTTGCTCCTGTGGGCATTTGTGTGCCGATTTTGAGCTTTCTAGCTACACAGAGTGGCTCTTATCTTCAAAAGAAAAAAATACATTTTTTTAAAGGCAGGCCTCGGAATACCACATAACTTTCAAAAGAAGCTTCCCTCTCTCACACCAACATCTCTAGTTATTTATTCTACCTCCATCAGAAAGAAAGGTCCAATTTAGGGAAGATGCTAATTCAGCAGACCCTGCTCTGCTTCTGGATTCTGTTGCCAACTCTGACCTACTTACAGAATAATTCCTATTCTCAGTTCACCACATACTTAAAAGGTAAAGGGACCTCTGACCATTAGGTCCAGTCGTGACCAACTCTGGGGTTGCGGCATTCATCTCGCATTATTGGCCGAGGGAGCCGGCGTACAGCTTCCAGGTCATGTGGCCAGCATGACAAAGCCGCTTCTGGCGAACCAGAGCAGCACACAGAAACGTTGTTTATACCTTCCCACTGTAGCAGTACCTATTTATCTACTTGCACTTTGATGTGCTTTCGAACTGCTAGGTGAGCAGGAGCTGGAACCGAGCAACGGGAGCTCACCCCATCGCAGGGATTTGAACCGCCGACCTTCTGATCGGCAAGCCCTAGGCTCTGTGGCTTAACTATTTAAATTTAAATATTGGCTGTGAGTTCTTAGAGACCTGCCTAGCATGCCTTTTCCACCTGGCCTGGGAGGGCAGGTCCCTAACTGACTCCAGTTACAAAAGCTGGAGCTGCTGAACAGAAAGCAATGGCAGATTGACAAAAGCAGAAACTGCAGGCGGCACAGGAAGAAACAGGTACAACATTAGCAACAACAGGTACAACATTAGCAACTGCCAAGGGCGGCTATATCCCAGGGCTCCCGCCAGTCAGTATATGATTTTCTGCACCCTTCCCCCACTCTCACCCCTTAACCTTAAGTTAGGCGGGCACACTGCACAGCAACTGCCTGGCGAAGCCCTGGTCATGAACGCCATCTTTATTTCACCAAGGTGCATTTGGAAGACCGACTAAATGGTGCAAAAGGACCCCCTCCTGCTATTCCCACCACTTGATGTTGACTAGGGGAGTGACTAGGGTTGATGGGGTCCCATTCTTTCCTTTCCTTTCAGTCGGAGCACTGCATAGCAGAGAACCCAGTGTTGAGATTCCATCTGGGCCTGCCATCCTCATCTTCCAAGAGTGCTGAGATGCAGATAGTGATGGCACCACACAACACATATACCCAACTAAAGGTGAATAAAAGGGGGAAACAGCCCCTTCCCACCCAGTGGGAAAGGAGTAGGGCCAAATTTTAGAGAGGCTGGGGAAGCCCAGCCAGATGGGTGGGGTATAAATAAAATTGTTGTTGTTGTTGTTAGTCTCTAACCAGCAATTCTGAATAAGAAAAATGGTTTGTGCTCAATGGATAACAATGCAAGATTGACTTTCCAACTCAGTTTGAGCCATTGCTATGTGAAAGTTTCTGATACGGTTTTTAGAGACTCTTTTTTTTCAATAAGCAAGAACAGCAAAGGTCAACATAGCTCAGTAAAACAGCAAATGTAAAATTTACATTTACTGGGCACCTGGGTATTGCACCTAAAACATAAGCTTAAATGTTATTAACGGTGAGATTTGTTCCAATAATGAAGACTTCTTTTCACAGTTAAAACAATAAGGAGATTTAATTAATTCTCAAGTGGGAAGGCAGAACTAAAATTCAAGGCAGCATTCAGATCAGCCTTAAAAAATCAATTCACAAAATCGCCTTGTGCATCATTCTAAATCGGCAAAGAGCCATTCAGACTTTAAATCAACATCAGGTAAGGGAAACAAGGCTCTCCACACATAGGGATTTAATATGCTAACTTTCCTAAAACCAGAAGTAACATTTGCACTGCATCAACAAATCTTCACTGGTTGCTTCTTTCAATCAGAAAGGTTTATCGCATGTAATTATTTCTGCAGCCCTTCAATTAAATAAAATGATACTATTTCATTCTAGA
Source organism: Zootoca vivipara (assembly GCF_963506605.1). Classification (NCBI taxonomy): domain Eukaryota; kingdom Metazoa; phylum Chordata; class Lepidosauria; order Squamata; family Lacertidae; genus Zootoca; species Zootoca vivipara. The sequence goes on along the minus strand of NC_083284.1, from coordinate 7,317,170 downwards.
AGCATAGTTACGCAAGCATTTGCAAATCAAATTTTGAAGATGTGGATGTATTATGAAGGCAATATATATAAGATAGGTCCATGTTGCCTGCGCTGATTAATATAAATCAATTTGGGGTTGAATATGGAGGGGAAAGAGGCACACACAAAATTTCCACCAGTTACTATTTCAGAAAATAAATTCTCCATACCTTTCAAAAAGCTCTTCTGAATTGGCACATGAAAAACGCAACCATCCCATACATAATATACAGTGATCAATACATATGTTACAACACCCCTCCTTTTTAATTCATGTCCTTTCCCACATTTAATATTCTGTTCCTTCATTCCCCAATGAATGTATTCCAAAAGCCAATTATTTTTGTTTAATTTGTTATGTTTTATTACTATAAATCACTTTGGCATTTCTTTCTTTAAATGGAAAGTGGTGTTGAAATCTTTTAATTAATAAATATATAAAACCCAAGACTTTTTTTAAAAAAGTATTTTTATTGAATTTTTCCCATGTAAACCAAACAACGAAACAGAACTTCATGAGACAAACACAGAAAAACCAAACCAAACCTAGGTTGGCATTGGGATGGTACATTCACAATGAGAAATGATAAAGCTGGTTATCTGAATATTTGTGAGAAGACACAGACAGGTAAGTGAAGAGTACCATTGTAAGAAAAGAGAGTAGACAGCTGGGATCTTTGGATAAAGGGTGGTATATAAATCAAACAAATAAGAATAAGAATAATAAGAAACAGATACAGAAACAAACAAACAAAACCTATAGCTGAAATAAACAAGAGACACAAGGAGTCCCAAGAATGAAAGGCTCTGTATTGTATCAAGAAAAATGTTCAATTTATGTTATTTGAATTGATTACTAGCAGCATTTCTACACTACAGGTTATAGGAGTAGCAAAATAGATACACAGGCGCTATCATACAGGGCAGTGTCCACCAACCTGGCACCTTCCAAATGTTTTGAACCACCACTCCCAACAGCCCCAGCCAACACATCCCTAGGGAACTGAAAATGCAAATAAAAGTATAATATATTGATCAGTCAATTTCATTACATTATCAAGGAACTAGCAGAATATATTTAGTACTATGTTAATTGAGCTAAGAAAACATATCACTGAAAATCTATCAGTGAACAGATGGTAAGAATAATTGGCAAGGGTTTTGAATAACAGAAATGGACAATACAGAGTCATTATCTGCAGGACAAGCTATTTAGCAGAGATACTACAAGTTACAAAGCAAAAACACTGCACAGCACATATGGTCAATTATAAAAGTGTCTAAGTTGCGCATTCTGAAATATCTAGTCACTGTTGTCAGAAACAGTAGAACTCTATTGAGATGGGGAAAGGCTATATTGAGTTACTTGTCATAACAGTATAAATTCATTTTATTTATCATCCTTTATTCTAATTAAGCCACAGGAACAAATAGTTTTCTTATCACTTTCCTTTTAACCTATTACAATATTCAGAAGGCCAGAAATGTTGAAGAAATTAGCAGCACATAGCAATTCCTGTGTCTTATTAAAAAGTATAAACTGTTGATATGCTACTATTTGTTTTATTTTTAAAATGGGCCTTGTTTTAAGATGGACCATACAAGGAAAATGGCTAATCAAAAGCAGCCTCACCATTCCAAATAATGACAGGCCCATTTGGATATGGTAGCAATATGTTAAAAGTAATCATCATATGCTATTTATTTTGTCAGATAAATGCTCTGGTACATGCTGAGACTGACTCAATGCACACTGAGAAAGTTAATCAACTACAGCCCCCCCCCCCCTTTTCAGTATTTGCAAGCTAGCAAAGTAATTGACAGTTGGTAGTTGCCAGGCTCACTCTCTCACCTAAAGTTACTACCAAAATCTCCACTAAAGCAAAATTCGAAGTGAATTCCAGGGTTCTGCCTTTAAGGAAATGTGATAAATACTATGAGTTACTAGAGAAATGTCCATATGTAGCCAGATTATGTGAAGATAGTTGAAGTCATGCATTAGTATAACATTTCCTCTTTTGGATGTTTCCTGGATTTCATTCTTCATCCGGTATCACCACTCACAACAATTTCATGGAGGAGTCTGCCCCTTTGGGGGATTTCTGGCTTGCTAGACTCAATGCCCTCTCTGACTTGTGGCAGAACTAGCTTTCATAGATCAGGAGAAAGGCTCATGAAGGACTGCACTCTTGCTGCACACATACTGTATAAGAATCCCAAGATCAAAGGTTCCTTCACAATGTAGCAGCAGCTAAAATGTGGCCCAATGCATTTTATAACATATTGCATGTGGGTGTCTGTTTTGTAACACACACACACACACACACACACACACACACACCCCTCTGATTCTGACTAAATATGTCTACTTGTACATGTGTGCCTAATTATGATACAGTATGTATTTTTGTGTTTTTATATTGTTAAAATTGATCTTAGTATGAAAGGCAGTATAGAAATTTAATAAACAACAACAACAACAACAACAACAACAACAACAACAACAACAACAACAACAACATCTGTATTGTAGGATGCAAACCAGCTGGGTTGTTCAGATCCACTGAGATGCTGTCAAACTGCCAAAGCCTGCCTACATGTATTGGTTTGCATTACTGAGGCTGCCCAATATTCATTGAGGTAACTGAATGAATAATGTAAGGCGTTTAGCTTGAATGTTTTAGTGTTAAGAGTGCATCTGCAAAAACAAAAAAATAAATCTGGCAACATATTTAAATAAAACTTTTGGGTAATCTCGGCTTTCCATTTAATCATGCAGTGAGAGCATTTTTCTTTTATCCAACCAAATAATATGAGACAGCATCTGTTCAAATGAACACATGTCCTAATTTTAAAGGCATTTCAATGCATTCTTTAAGCAATAAAACTTCCTTAAAATGAGTTGGTACTTAAATGTATTCCCTTTTTGTAATGCCTCTTTTCTTTTCCTTTTTTCATATCTACCATCCACAGAACAGTTCGTTTACTTGATTTCAAAGAGTCCCTAGAGATATCAGAGGAAATCATAAAATAAAAAGGCTCGAGTCTTTTGCTTTATTCCTTCTTGCCTCACTGTTATTTGGTTTTCATTTCAGACAGAATTTTCAGACCTATCTGCGATTGTACAGCTGCAGAAGAGGAAAAAGATGTACTATCCAATTTACTTAATCATTTACTATTGTTAATCATTGTTAATTAATAAAACTACTACGCATCCTGATTTAGAATCCTTATTTCATTCATCCCCCAATTAAGACACAGCCTCTCTCTAAGCTCACCCCACATGGCAATATTGGGATAATAATATTGGGCTACCTACTGTTACTGAGATAATACTTTAAGTAGTGTAATATTAATGCTGAACACTGCTTTCCACATGATTCAACATGCTTAAAGAGAAGAAAATGAAGTGGAGAGGCAATGACTAACCCAAAAATACTCATTAAGGACCTCTTAATACATTACAGAGAAACGTGGGTGGTGCTGTGATGTAAACCACTGAGCCTTGGGCTTGCCAATCGGAAGGCTGGCAGTTCAAATCCTTGCGACAGGGTGAGCTCCCATTGTTCGGTCCCACCTCCTGCCAACCTACCGTGTTTCCCCTTTTTTAAGACGTAGTCAGAAAGTAAGCCATGGCAGCATTTTTTAGCATTAGTGAAATCTAAGACACCCCCCGAAAATAAGACATACCTCCATGCGAGACCGCCGAGCGCCCCAGCCAGCCAAAGGGGCCTGGAACCGGCTGCTGTTGCTGCAGTGAACGCATGGAGCGCCCTGCAGCACCTGGCCTCTTCTTTTCTTTTTTTTGGGCTGCCCGAGGCCTGCCGCCCCGCCACCGGAACCGGCGGCTGCAGAGCGGAGCGCTCCGAAGCAGCGAGCGCTCGGAGCGCCCTGCAGCACCTGGCTTCTTCTTTTGCGGGGGGGGGGGGAGCTGCATGAGGCCTGCCGCCCCGCCGCTGTAACCGGCGGCTGCAGAGCGGAGCGCTCCGAAGCGCCGAGCGCTCGGAGCGCCCTGCAGCGCCTGGCCTCTTCTTTTTTGGGGGGGAGGAGCTGCCCGAGGCCTGCCGCCCCGCCGCCGGAACCGGCGGCTGCAGAGCGGAGCACTCCGAAGCGCCGAGCGCTCGGAGCGCCCTGCAGCGCCTGGCCTCTTCTCTTTTTGTTTGGCTGCCCGAGGCCGGCGGCTGCAGAGCGGAGCGCTCCGAAGCGCCGAGCGCTCGGAGCGCCCTGCAGCGCCTGGCCTCTTCTTTGGGGGGGAGAGCTGCCCGAGGCCTGCCCCCCGCCGTCGGAAGCGGCGGCTGCATAGCGGAGCGCTCCGAAGCGCCAAGCGCTCGGAGCGCCTTGCAGCGCCTGGCCTCTTCTTTTGGGGGGAGAGCTGCCCGAGGCCTGCCCCCCGCCGCCGGAACCGCCAGTCTGCAGCGCCGAGCGCCTGGAGCGCCCAGCAGCGCTGGGCAGAGCGCCGAGCCAGCAGCCTGCCACCTCGGTGCCGCGCAGAGCGCCCAGCAGCACCCCGAGCCAGTGGCCTGGCCCTTCCGAGGAGGCCTTAAGGTACAAGGCATCCCCTGAAAATAAGACACCGTCTGTTTTTTTGAGTAAAAAAAGTTATAAGACGGTGTCTTAAAAAGGGGGAAACACGGTAGCAGTTGGAAAGCACACCAGTGCAAGTATGAATGAATAATTTATTATGGTTGGAGACCAGCTTTTAAAACACATTTGGGGGAACAATCCCAAAGGACAAAACATACACATAAAACTTTGTACAATGATAACATTAATGTTTATAAATGCAGTGAGCATAAAGATACAGTACTTAAAACTTTAAGATAAGCTGCCGCAGAGAACAGGCCCTGGGTCGCTCAGGGAACTGGATTTAGGGACTTTCAAACGAACTAGTTTGGCTCAGGGGAAGGTCTATGTCTGCAGATCTGAACACAGAATCTGGCGACCATCCAGGTTGTCTTCTGATCTTTGCCTAACAGGAGCAGATTGTATATTTGCTTTTCTAGGAGGTCAGCTAGCCTCACCAGCATGGAATCAAGGATCTCCCTATGAGCCTCTTCATAGAAGGGACATCTAAAAAATAGATGCTCTGGGCTTCCTATTTCCCCTAAGGAACAGGCGCAGAGTCTTTGGGTGTATGGTACTTTTTTGTAGGATCCTTCCAGGACTGGCGAGGCAGGGCTGAACTTCTGGTGAGTGTGAAAGCCCTTCTTGCCTTTTTGGCTAAGAGGAAGGAGAGGTAAGCTGCCAGAGCGGCTGTATATCTCTCTGTTTCTCCAATTTTATAGTCGGGGCATCTTGAGCAGTCCTGTTGTCTCTCAATGTCTATGATTCTTTGTCTAACCGTGGCTTTTACTTGGCCTAACCCCAGACTTAGAAGGGCTTGGGGAGGAAAAACCCATTTTCTGGAGGGTGTTCAGGACTGCTGTCAGCCAGCCTGACTGGAACTGGTCGCAGAGGACCAAATGAGCTATTCCTCGAGGGAGCAGATTTAATGCCAGCCTTTTGTAAACTGATGTTAGGCAGATGAAAGCCTCCACTCTCATCATCCCCGTTTCTAGTCTGACCCATCTGTTTGAAATGCATCTGTTGACTTGTAGGAGAGCTGTAAGAAATTTGGATTGCACACACTCCAGGGGGGAGAAGGTAGAGGAAGGCAGACCCAGAAAGGCTCCATAAGGGAGCTGTGCCAGCGTTTTGTCCTTGAATAGTTTAAGGGTTGTGGGGACAAAAAATCCCCCTTGAGCTCTCAAAAAATTGAGGATGCATTTTGCGGTTTTTTTCCACGGAGCTTCCGGTAGAATTTATGTGAAGTCTGTTGGATCCCGAAGCCTGTACCACCATTCCAATATATTTATAATTTGAGACTTGTTCTAATTTGTGGCCTTGAAGTTCCCAGCTTCTAAGCTTTGGTTTTTCCCCAAAGGCTAGTATCTTGGTTTTTTGATAGTTGATTTTAAGACATTCGGTTTCACAGTATATAGCAAGCTTTCTTAGTGCCCTTTTGAGTCCAATAGGGGTTCTAGATCAGGGGTCCCCATACTACGGCTCCTCCCAATCCGGCCCGCGACGACCCCCGCCGCCCGCTGCCGCTGCCCGCTCTTACGGCGCGGCGCGCGGCGGCGATCTTCAAAATCGGCAAAAAATCGCCGAAAATCCTTTGTGTGCATGCGTATGGGCCTCTCCCGACCCAGAAGAGGTCATTTCCGATGCACTTCCGGGTCTGGGGAGGTCCATACGCATGCACACAAGCGATTTTCGGCGATTTTTTTCTGACCGTGTGCGTGCGCGCATGCGCACGGGCGCACACTCCCCCGCCCTCCGGCCCGCTGCGCACGCACTCCCCTGCCCTCCGGCCCGACGCGCGGTCGGTGCGGCGGGCACCGGCCCGAAGCCCGGTAAGTCTGGGGACCCCTGTTTTAGATAGAATTACTGTGTCATCGGCATATAACAAGACTGAAATGTGCAGGTTTCCGAGCCTTGGTGGATTAAGTTCTAAGTCATTAAGTGTGGCTACTAAGTTATAAAAAAGTTAAATAGTAGTGGGGCCAAAAGGCACCCTTGCCTGACTCCCTTGTAGATTTTAATGTGGCCTGTTAGGTGTCCTAGGCGGCTGTACCTGACTGAGAGCCGTGTTTGCGTGCAGTGCCTGAATTAGTAGCAGAAGCTGTCTATCAATTGTGGTGCCCTGTAGTCTGTCCCAGAGTCTAGTTCTGGAAACTGTATCAAAGGCTGCTTTTAGGTCTACAAAGGCGGCGTATAGTGTCGTTCGGCGGGGAGCGTCTCGGTCTCTGAGGCCCCCATCGCCGCCAAGGGGGGGTGAGTCGCGTGAGCGCCACAACCACCCAGAGAACCCCCAGATAGAGCGTTCTGGGGACCTGGATTTCCCAGCCGTGCTCTTTGAAGTTACAATCGCTGCCGGAAAGCCCCTTTTTGGAGCCTCGAGAGCAGACTGATCGTGACAGAACCTTGGGTCCTTTGCTACCTCGGCGACGAAAAGCTCTGATCCAAAGACAACGGAGTGGCAGATACCTCCAAAAAAAGAATTTGATCGTGAGTAAATGGATGCAAGATTGATTTGAGAAATTAGAAAAAATTGGGTCACGGGAGGGGAGTTAAAAAAGGAAACGGAGGTCGCTCCCCCCACACCGATATAACCACTTCGCAGCTAACTAGCCTGCAGCCACGTTGTTTGAAGGAGGTTGTGAACTCTCATAAAGATACTTAAATTGTTGAACTCTGCAAAATACGATTGGAGTACACCCCCCCCCCTCTGTAATCTGGGAGCAAGACCCTCGAAGCCGTGACCAGCTGAAACAGCGAGGCTACGAAGGGAAAGAATGTATCAACAATGGCGAACTTTTGATTTTTAGCTACAATACTATCGATGTATTAACTTGACTTCTAAGAGACTTTGGAATATAAGAAGTTTCCAGACCTTGGAAACAAAAGAAAGGATTTATTTTGGACAAAATACAACAAAAGAATATAGCACCACCTCTGGTACTATAACATATGCCTTCCGTTGTAATATGAGAAGACAAAGGATGCAGCCAGACAAAACACCCAACCTACAGTCAGTAGAGAACAGCTTACAGTACATTTTGGAATTAATCCAAGAAATGACTCAAGAAATGTGTAACTGTAATAGAAACTCACAGCCCCTAATAGAAAATTTACAATCACAAGAGCAGGAGGAAGAAGACAACAATAATGAAAATCCACAAGAAGAAGAAAAGGAGGAGGAGCAGATTGAAGAGCAACCTGTGAGAGAGGCTGCGAAGGACATTTATTTGATTCAAGGATCTCCAGATCAAGATGGAACTTGGGGTCCTGATTTTCCAGTGGGAGAGGGAGATCAGGCCCCAGTCAGAGACAATCAAGCTGTGGTAGATGAAGATGATTGGGTCTGGTTTTGTGCCTCTCTAGTGAGAGAAGGGGGACACAATCCAGACAGAAGATGGGTGATAACAGGGGATAAGGAAAATGAAGATGTGGGAGGGAGACTGGCTGAAGATTCGAAACAACAGAAGGGGAGGAGAGGCGAATGGTGTGGGTTGGAGTGGTCAAGAGAGGGTGTGGGGTGAAAATTTTTTATGGAATATCAATTAATGGATGGTTTAAAGAGGTCTGAAAACAGAAAGGATTAAGGAGCTGGTTGGGGAATAGAGGGAATTGTTACCCAGGGGAGGGAGGGGAAGATTTAAGAGAAATTGTAAATACATATGAAGAAGGAAGATTTGGGAAAACGATATATTTTTCAGGGAGGAATTAAAGGCTAAGGGATATAATTAGAAGAAGTTAAGAAGTCGTTTAAAATTGAGTAAGATATATTATTGAGTGAAGAATAAGATTTGTAATTGTTGAATTATTTTGCAAACATTGTGAAAGCTGTATAATGGGATTTAAAATAGATTCAGGAAGGGAGGGACAGGGAAGTCGATGATACGATATTAACAAGATTGGGTTTTTTTGCATTTTGTTTTGTTTTCTTTTTGCTTTTTTGTACTTTTCTTTTTTCTTTTATTTTTCTGTATTTTTGTTATATTTTCTACCCAAAAATCTTCAATAAACATATTATTAAAAGGGGGGGGGAGGCGGCATATAGTGAGGCCTGCCCTCATGATTTGTACTTGTCTATGAGATGTTGTAACATTAGGCAGTGGTCTGTTGTGGACCTGCCGGGTCTGAAGCCCGCTTGTTCAGTTGCCAGGATATCTTCCTTCTCTAGCCATTCTGTAAACTTGTTAAAGAGGTGTTTTGCATAGAGCTTACTAGTCACACTTAGTAAGCTGATCGGCCTGTAATTCGCTGGGTCCCTTCTGTTGCCCTTTTTATAGAATGGAACCATTATGGCTGTTCCCCAATCCCTGGGGATGCGGCCAGTATCCTCTATGTGAGTAAAGAGGTTGGCTAAGAATGGTGGAGGGAAGCGGGGGTGGAGGGAAGGGTGGTGTAAAGGGTGGAGGGGAGGTGGTGGGATTAACAATGCTATATAACATTGTTTGGATATATCCTTCAGTTTGGAAATTTATGATTTGTATTGATTTGTATTGGATTGATTTGAAAATCAAATTTAGTTTTAATAAATAAATATTATAAATCTTCAAAGAAAAAGAAAAAGAATGGTGCCCACCAGTCCGCCTTAGCTTTTATTATTTCTGCCAGTGCAAGTAGATAAATAGGTACCGCTCCGGCGGGAAGGTAAACGGCATTTCCGTGCGCTGCACTGGTTTTGCCAGAAGTAGCTTAGTCATGCTGGCCACATGACCCAGGAAAGCTGTCTGTGGACAAACATTGTCTCCCTTGGCTGGTAAGGTGAGATAAGCGCTGCAACCCCAGAGTCGTTTGCGACTGGACTTAACTATCAGGGGTCCTTTACCCTTTTTTAATACATTACAGTTTCCCACATAGGAACACCACAGAACAGACATTGCTTATGTGGCCCTTTCCATTTACAAGGCAGCACTTTGTTGACAGTAAGGCAACAAAGCTTTTCTCTTCCCATATTCCAGCTATTCAAGGGTGGGGGGAGGAAAAGAATGGGAGAACAAAACCTTTGCTTCTCTATATGGAAAGAAACTGCATGCAATAAGCAAAAAAGATTCCTAGTAGCAACAATGGGTCTACTGGGCACAAAACATGTTAGCACGGGTTGGTGGGCATAGTAATACTATAGTAATAGTAATAACCCTGTCAGGAACAGGGTTTATTGAGACAGATGGAAAGAAGCTGGTAAGCTGGACAGTCCAGCAGGCTGTTGCTATCTATCTAGGTGTGTTAAGCCAAGCCTGGCTTGGACTCTAGGCCAAAAAAAGAAGAATTGTTTTAAGATTTCTGCATAGAAGAGGAAATGATTGATGAGATATAGTAACACCCAGAAACCCAAAATGCATGGTCCTATTCCTAGTAGCAGCCCCAGCAATGCTAATGGATGCATTTTATCGCCAGTATTTGTGACTAATGCAGCCAAAATTTATTTTTAAATGACAATATTACAGGCTAAAAACAAAATCAATTCGGAGTGCTAACTTAATTGTGAACGCATTTATTTGGAGCCCATAACTTTAAAACTGAATTTATTTCCAAACTGATGTGTAATTCAGCCTCAACTTGAATTTTGGATACCACAATCCTGCCTAATACAATATCCCCCTCAGCCCTAACAGCAGCAGGAATTGTGCGGAGAACCAAAGTAAACAGGTGACGAGAACACCTGGTCTGCAGCCCACTTTCCTCAACCATAATAATACTTTCTGAACTGCCAGTTTTGCAGGCATTATAATGTAATTGATTTTTCCGTTATATGGGGGAACTTGCTTCCTCAGGATTTGATTCACACAGCTATTGACATTTTGCAACTCTTTCTGCAAGGAAAAAAAACCACTAAGAAAATGGAATCAATGTTTAGTTTTTGTTTAAAGATTTTTTACTAACATTTCAAACAGTGAGGAAAAAAGGTTCAAAGTGTTTGACGTCTCTATCTTGATAGACATCTGCAAATAGAAGCCTGAGAACACGCTCCTCTACTTAAAGCATCTCCTGGTTAAAATAGGTAATACACAAATCAAACAAAGCATCACCATTTCAGAATGGTGGTGTAACTGTGGTGTAACTTTAAAAAGATAAGTGGTGGCAATGCCTTCTGCATGCTAATCAAAGTTACATATGTAACTGGGTGTTACATATGTGTGTGTGATTTCATCAAGTCTGGTAATAGGAGGAGCACCAGCTTCTGAGGGCCTGAGCTGTTTTGAACCCCCTCAATAGCCAATGTTGAGGGGATGGAGCAGTGCAGAGTGGAGTAAACAGCTCCTTCTCCTCTTTCTGTGGAGGGGAAGGAGGGTGGAAGCAGCCTCCCGCCAGTGGCAGTGCCAGGAGCAGGCCCAGCTCTAGGTGCACTCCCGGAGTGCTGTGCAGCAAAGTCGCGCGGAAGCCGTGCTGCGCGCTGCGAGGGCAGGGGCGCCGGAGCAATCTCCGTGCCTCAGCACCAGGGCACCCGACCTGCTCGAGATGGCCCTGGCCAGGAGGCGGCAGAGGGTTGAGTCACCGGCCTTGAAACCATGCGACCACAGCGTTTGGCCCCACCCCAGCTCTTCTCAATGCCCTGACATCAAGCATGCAATGTCAGGAAATCATGTGCAAAGTTGGTGCTCCCCCCCCCCCAATTTCCCTTGCAAGTTGGTGCCTCTGGGTTGGTGCTTTTGAACTTCTTCATAATTTTAAAGCAAGTCCATAATTGTTTAAGCAAGTTTAAGCAAGTCCATAACCAGTGAGGTTCTAAATTTGCTGATAGCACCAAAGCATTCAGGGTGATAAAAAACAAAAAAGATTTGTGCTCCAAAAACATCCCTCCAAACTGCATGAATGGTTTTTGAAATGGCAAGTGTTACTCAGCGTAAGCAAGTGTAAACTGATGCACATTGGGGCAAGAAAGCCAAACTTCATATATACATTAATGGGATCTGAAGTGACAGTGACTGACCAGGAGAGAAATCTTGAAGTCATGGTTGATAGCTCAATGCACATGAGAACAGGAGTAGGCTACCCATGTTTTCACTGGTACTTCACATGCCTCTAAGAATATCTGTTTCATATAGAAACTACAGCCAAAGTGCTGCTATGCATACAACTTTTCTTAAATTACTGTTACAGTTACTAATAGACTGCTATATGTGGTAAAGAAGGCAATGAATACAAATACAGTGGAACCTCAATTTACGAACGCAATCCGTTCCACGGAGGCGTTTGTAAATGGAGGCATTCGCTCCCCAAAAGCACGCTTTTGCACGTGCGTGAAGCGCCGATAGAGCACCACTGCGCAATGGCTGCTGTGCATGCGCGAGCTGCACAGAAGCGATCTGCGCATCCGATGCCACAGAACCCGGATGTAAACAGGAGGCGTTCATAAACAGAGGTAGTTGTAAACCGAGGTTCCACTGTATATCAAATCTGTTTATTACGAATGTTGTAGAATTCAACATTGTTATGTCTGGGATGTAATTTTGGAAAAAGAAAATATTAATACCCAAACATTAGCATCACAGATTGACAACACCATTTAAGAAACACCATTCACCATTTTGGCCAGGAAAGAAGGAAGGGTACTTATCAGAAGTAGATTGCCAGGTGGTGTGGAGCTGCTACTCTAGTTTCCTGGCAAGGGGGGGGGGGGGTCACGGTTCCTCAGCATCATGGTAAAAATTGACAAGCGAGGTGCCACAGAGTTCAACCCTGGGCCCGTTGTTGTTCAAAATTTGATCAATATTGATCAATGTATCATTCAACTAATGATGGAATGCTCAACACTGAAAATTTTCTTTTAATTCAAAATTGTGTAAGTCTTGAAATCTAACAAAGTGTACAATTTATTGCAAAAGCAATATTTGTTTTAGGTCTAACTTTTTTAAACATTAAATGCATGTCTTAAATGCCTTAACTTTTACTATTTTGCACTTTGCTCGGTATAAACTTTTGTAACAATGTGTCGTTAATTAAAGCATTTCAAACCATGAATTAAAGCTTAATCACTCCGTTCTGCAATGCACACATATGCTTAATTTGCTGTGAAAGCTTCAATAGATGACTATATGTCCTCTAGAAATAGCTCAATATTCAGCAATGGTTCAGAATGCTTGAATGATTATGATTCCACATGAGCAGATTAAAATAGCAATAGAAGGCAAAGTATATTCAGAGTTTTAAATGCATAAACAGATACGAAAGTCCTTAAAGAAGGAATAACAAATGCTACAAACATACCACAGCATAACACCTTCCAGTAGTCCAATGGCGAACAAATTGCACAGGATACTGACTATAGAGGAATGAAATCACTTGTTGTTATAATCAACTCAATCAATATGCTAGAGACGTGCCTGTGAGCAATTCTAAGAGCTACACTGGCTAACTATAACTGAATGAGAACACATGAACATACAGAAATTCAGAGGGAGAGAATAATCCCAGTCTCTGTCTACCACCCCATATATATGGCGCTGGCAGAACCAACTACCAAACATCATGACCCTATGATAATGGCCTCCAGGAAACCCCGGAAACAGAAAATGACCGTAAGAATTTCTGTTTGATATCAGGAGCGGAGAGTGCCTTTGTGCTCAAATCTTGCTTGCGGGTTTCCACAAGCATCTGGTTGGCCACTGTGAAAACAAGATTATTATTTTAGAATTATTAATGAACCATTGACCTGATCCAGTAGGCTCTCCTTATGTTCTTAAGATCCACTTTAAGTTCTTAAAGTGTGAAGCATTTGATTAGATAAAATGGAGTTCAGTTTATCTTAGAATATTGGGAGAAACTCTGCTCTCAGATGTTGGGAGTAGAAAAATAACAGCATTTCCTTCCAAATGGCCACACAAAAGCATATTTATACAATTAAGCTGGGAAGCAAGAGCTCATAATTGGCTTATCCCTTCAATAGCAGAGATGAACTGGGTAGCTTTTCTAGCTTTAATGCTAAACAATGTATGTCATTAAGCAAATGAACAGAAATAAAACAGAACATTTCAGCAAATAAGTAACTTGCTAAGGATGTTTTGTAATCTCTTCCTAAGATGCTAGGAAGAAAATCTATCTACCTATCTATTATATTTATATCCCATCCACAGTGGCAAACAACGAATTATAAAACAGTTAAATTATCATAAAAACAATTCCAATACAGGTGCAGACAAGGAAATATCTCAGCTTAAAAGGCTTGTTGAAAAAGGGCCTGAATCAATTACTTCAAGTTACCAGAAAAGCAATTCTGATTAAACATTGGGAAGAATTTGGTAAGAGCTGTTTGACAGTGGAACAGACTCCCTAGGATTGTCCTTCATTGGAGGTTTTTAAGCAGAGACTGGATGGTCATCTATCATGTATGATCTAGTTGTGATTCCTGTCTTGCAGGGAGTTTGGAGTAATGACCTTCAGGGTCCCTTCCAACTCTACAATTCTATGATTCTACATTAGAGATAAATATTGTTTTTAGGAAGAGCTTTCATACCTTTTTTCTATTTTTCTCAGCTAAAACCTTTCTATTAATTATTAATGATCCTCATGTTATGTTCTGCTCCTGGAAAGCATCAGAGGTGAGCTAGGGGAAATCTGTCTCATGTGTGTGTGTGTGTGTGTGTGTGTGTGTGTGTGTGTGTGTGTGTGTGGTATGTGCTCTCGCTGATTGCATGGAAAGTCATCCAACCAAGAAGGCATGATAAAGCTATCCTCAAACTCTGTAAGTTGGGTTGGGGCATGGGGAGTAGGGGGTTAAGAGCAATAAAGCAGACATAGTTACAAATAATCTTTTGATGAAATAATTGCATTGAGATGACTAGAGCAAATCATTGTGGCAATTGGTTGCTTAAGACACTTGGTTTTTTAGTTTACACTTCCAGAAACTTACTAAACAGCTATCTGTTTTCTTTCTTCACATGACCTTATCTTGAAACCACAATCTGTACCAATTTCTCTATGAAAGTTTTTCAAATAAGGGGACTTAAGAATTCAAATTGGTGGGAGGTGCATGCACTTATGTATTAGCACATTTGCTATTAAAATACATGGTTATTTATTTCTTGGTGTAGCTTTCAAACTAATCCATATTCTAAATGATATTCTAGGAGCTCTTTAGGTAGTGTGAAATGCATAACTATTTAATTTGTGTTACTTCTGTTTACATTATCAGGTCCTTTTACTACTATCTTATTAGTTTACCTCTAGGAAGTAATATATTTAGAAGGCTCGGGAGAGCTGTATTATCCCTCTTACAAAAAATAAAATAGAAGACAGTTTCAGAATACAAGCCTTCAATGTTGGGGTCAAACAAAAGTACTTATACAGGCTACATCCATAGTAGAAACATACTAAAGACAAATACAAAGGCAAACCACAACCAGGTTTTAGTATAAATGGGGTTTGATGTGAGAAACACAAGTTGCATATTTATTCTAAGCTGGTTGACTTTGGGCGTGTCTCAGTCTCTCAGACCAACCCAGGGTGATCCAACACATGGCATGTGGGCCACATTTGGAAGCCTCGGGGCAGGGAACAGGAAGCAGCTCCTGGGGTAGTAGTGATGGCAGCACTGGGAAGGAGACGTGAGGACTCTAATGGGGTCCTAGAGCCCTCTCATCTCCTTCCCAAAGCCTAGTTAGTGCTTTCCCAGCTTTGGAAAGGAGGCGGGAGGACTCTAGGACCCTGTCAGAGCTCTCACACTTCCTCCCCCAAAGCCAGGGAAGCGCTTGCCAGACTGAGAAAACGCCAAGGGGAATGGTTACATCCCTGCCCACCACTGCCAGGAAGGAGGGAGTGGAGGGGGCTAGGTGATAGCCGCCCCAAAGTCCCCAAATCAGCAGAGACACGGCAATGCTGCTGCTGCTCAGTTACAGGAAATCCTCATTCTCTCCTGTGCATGCAGATCAAGGGCCTGGCTGGGGGCTGAAGAAGGGGAATCAGTGGGATGGGGAGGAGCAGCAGAGTAGTAGATCTTGGCAGTGCAAAAAACAAACAAAAACAAAACAAAAACCCTGCTTGGCATGGAAGAGCAAATTCTGGCTCCTGATTTTAGATTGGTGAGGGGAGCTTTTAAATATCCCCACCTCATCCAACACACACACGTAATAATAAGGAAATGATACCTCGTATCTGCCTCTTCCCCACACCCCCTCCAGGATGGACAGGTAGAGAGATACTGTAGTCAGAACTGCAACTGCATGGGAGGGGTGGGGTGGGGTGGCAACAGTTTGGGGGGTCACTTTGACTCCTGTTCCGTGTGCTTGGATCTTATGCAGGTAGGATTTCAGGGGTCAGATTCTCTCTCTCTCTCTCTCTCTCTCTCACACACACACACACACACACACACTGATCCCAGGATCTCCCACATTTCTGTGCTTTGCATCCATCAATCTGTCAGGTAGTCACCCTGAATTTATCTGAGACTGGGGGTAAGTATCATTGAACACCATGTAAGTATCACAGAATTGTGCAGCTACTGTGCCTATCTGTCAACCTTGAAGGAAAAGTGTAAAGTGTAAACCAAATATAATCCATCAGCAAATGAAGTAAGAATATAATACATAGGCTGGGTTCTCAAGATGCAAGGGGGACCTGCCTATGAAACTGTAATCAGAGAGTGCCTGTATGCTTTTCTGATGACTGGGTGTGTGTGACTGTATTGTTCCAAGAGAAAGAATGTGAATGTCCCCCAAATTTATACATAACCTAAGGGCTTTCCCTGTTTAATAAGTGTGCTTGGTGGTCAGCATTTTGTGAGGCTTTTTCCCCCTTCCTCAGGATACCTCCTGTAGGGAGGGTCTCATAAGCATATTATAGACTCAGATAGTCCTTATTTTCCTTTATCTGCCTTCCATCAAACTCTGCTGAAAAAAACATCTGAATAATTAAGGAACTTTTGTTTCAGTATGGCACCATCGCAGAATGTAAAAATTAGCATGCTTGACTGTAACATGAATAGTGGAATATTCTGCAATTGGAATATTGTAGAATTAGTTAAGGAAAATGTGTATATATTGTTTCAGTTAAAGAAGTGCAGGCAAATATACACAAAGGTTATTGTAAAAGTGATGCTATTTATGACCTGAACACTGAAGGAGGCAAATATGTAGCCAGCTCACATCCTACCAAACCTATATATTGATTATAGAATTGTCCTGCCAAATATTGCATCTGTCCTACATTCCATTTACTGCTTGTTCCCCTTGGCTCAGAAGCATAATTAAGGTGTCAGGCTCTGAATGAAACAAATTAAGTTCCCTTTCAGGGTCAAATCCTATTACTCCATGAATCTTGGTGAATCATAGAAGTGAAGATGCAGACTCCTGTGCTAAATTAGGAATGGACAATTTGTTCAGCACCAAAGGCTAAGTAGGAAGTAGATCATGAGCCACACTAAATTTGCATATTTTAATTGCATGTTATTAACATATTATGGACAGCATTTTCATGAACCTGTAAGAAATTAAAATAAGTTGACAGATACCACTAGCTCTGCCACATTCTTCTTATGTAACTGATACTTTCAAATGTTAAGAGTGAGAGAGCCAGTGAGATAGATGATCTTAGAAATATTCAGTAGGGCATTTGGGGGAGGGGGTGAATTTAGTATTTACTTGCTTCTTTACATTCCCAAACCATTTAGTAACTTGGAGTTCTTCCTTCCAGATTTCTGCTCATCTGCAAAAGGGCAGCAAAAATTCAAAACAAAACGACTCATGTATACTATGCTAAAAGCAATAAGATTTAAAGATTCTAATAGGAATCTATAGGTTAATTCCAAAAATAACTGGGTGTAGAAGGAAAAGCCTTAAGTGTTTACTCAACTAACTGTGCTCTTGATATATTCTCTGCACCAAACCTACTTAAATACACTTCTGATTCCAGTGTTCATTTTATGGCCCTCCTACTGCTTCAGCCTCTTAATTGCTAAGGCCTGCAGCTAGAGCCCTGCATGATTCAGCACCAGGGCGCTGTCCAAAGAGCCGGCTCTGGCACTAAGCTAGCAATTCATACTGTCCAAAGCTTCCAAATCTAGAAGTCATTTCTGATTAGGGTCCAAGGGGTACTATACTCTTTGCTTGCCAGCTTAGCTGTCAAAAGGCATTCTGACTAGCAACTTCCAGAATTGGTCTGGTGTTTCTCCCTCTAATTTGATTTGCCCAGCATCACAAGTCCTTTTGTTGCACACGTTTTTTTCAACTTTCACAGAGTGTGCCAGTCTTAATTACATTTACATCAGCAACAAATTAGTTATTTATTGCAAGATATGCAAGTCATCCTGTTTCAGCTGAAACCCAAATACTGAGCCTTTGGTAGAAGCATGTTTAAATCTGCAAGACTGAACCCAATACACTAAACTAAACTACACTGATTCTCAGCTGGGGGCATTTTGGCTTCTTAGATGCCACAACTGTTCACTGTGCTTTGGCACCAGCCCTGGTTCCTATGGGGTTTTCAAAATTCTGCACATATGAGCCTTGCTGAAGGGGTAACTGGGAATCTTGACAATTCTCCCAGGGAGCTGGCAAGAAAAGGCTAAGCCAGACTGTTTGGCTCTTTGGTCACTTGGCCTCCTATGCACAATGCAAACATATGCCAAGAAAGGTAATGAAGATGACGCTTGAGGTTCTCTTTAATGCCTATGCCAAATACAGTTTATGAGAGCTAAATTATGTACTTACTAATACAAACAATTATATAGATATTCGACTGCGTTCACCCCAAATGGCTGTGGTGTAATTTTTATAGAGATGCTGTTTGTTCTTGTTTTGTTTCTGAAATGCAGTCGTTTTACTTTTTCTGTTTGATGTACTTTGCTTGTGTGGGCTTTTAGCCGCAATAAAGGGGTAGGTACATTCTGATACAAACAAAGGTGTCTGAAACTTAATCAGCATAACACTAACTTTAATTTATGGTTTGAGATAAATTCAAGTAACTTTTGTGGATATATTTGCAAGGCTATTGAGATCATTTTTAACTTACTCCCAATATAATCCTACTGGAAGTCGGTTTTAGAGGATTAACTTTACAAAATAATTGTACAATTACAATTTCACCATACTCACAACCACTATATGATGAAGCAAATTGGCTTAACACCAGAATATTTAATCAAAGCACTACACAGTGATGTGGAACAGACACACACACACACACACACACACACACACACACACACACAACCTTTTATATATTTTGGCCACAAAGTAGCTCACGAAGTAAAATACAATGCAAAACTGCACAACAAATCAAAAAAGTAAATGAATAAACACAATTTCAAAAGCTAACCAGATTTGAAACTAGTTGCTTGGATCATAATAAAAGGTTCAGAGAGCAGACAAAAGGCTCAGTGGAACAGAAAGCTTCCAGAGTTTAAACATCACAAGAAAGATCCACTCTACAATGAGGAAAGGACCACAGATAGTGCCATACTAACCAGTCAAACCTCAGATGATTGAGAAACTGGGAGCATGTGCTCAGAGAGCATAATGTTTGACTGACTTATGGATAAGAGGATCCCAGTTTGAATTATACCACCATCATAAATTCAGTAGTTAACCTTAAAAAATACCACTCTTTCTCTCAGACTGTCCCACCATCTGCAATATAGGGGTGATAATACTGACCTGCTTTGTAAATTCATTAACATTTCAACAAACTAATATATAACAAGCTAATATAAATATTCAACAAGTTTTGAATACTCTATAGAGTTCTGCATACATTTTAAACAATGTCAGATCATGGCCCCAGTTGCTTTAGATTTTTTTTTGAAAAAAAGTAATTGATACCATAAATTTCACCCAGAAACTAACTGGGAATTAGTAAAGCTCCTTTAAAGAAAGTATAAATACAGGCTCTGTGACCTGCACCAGGAAATAACTGAGCAACCAAATTCTAAAACACCTTGAAATCTCTGCTCTGCTGTGTGGCAACACAGCAAAGAACACTACAGAGATCCAATCTGAAATGAACAGAGCACAGAAAACAGTGACTAGTGTCCAGCATTTCCTAGGAGAATTGCAGGAAGTTTTTCAGCCAAAGTTGGAAAAAGGATTCTCATCCATATATGCCAACTGCGCTTCCAGGGGTACTGCCAACTAGCTGACCTGATTCTTAAGGGAGACAGTGATTCTGGCCAAAAAAAGGTCCACTTAGTCCAATAAACCTGTCATCAACATCTTGATCTGTGGGCTAAAAAGTGCCCTAATCACTGGACAATTCTGGACATTTTTCTACATAACCATTTTCCTATACGAGTAACCCATTGCAACAAGCTGAATCATGACATCTGGGAAGTACAAGTGAGGTATGACTGAGAGGTGGAAGATTATTTCTGTCCTTGACCTTGCTGCCAGCAAGGAAGCAAAATGAGCTGCCAACTGTATTTATTTAGATTGGAAATTTTCATTCCCCATCCTGCCAAGGGCAGAGAGAGACATTGCATTTCCATCTTCTTAATGAACATTTACCAATCCTATTTTGTTATTCTTTCCTAATGGCTTTCTTAAGATGAATATAAATCTAATTCAAGAGTTGCAGAAAGGCACTGTCAGTGAGCAAACTTTCATAACTATTAGACAAAATTAAATAATTGAAGTTCAAAATAACAATCCCTCCATTTCAAGAAGACATTCTAATTCCAATCCACAGCTTCAGTCTGCACTGCTCCCATCATACTATACTAGAAGGTGGATAATTCAATTCCACAAAATGTATTTTGGGGGAGCACTTAGTTCCCAGAGGGTGATGCTTATTCTTCAACATCAACTTTGTTGGATTGGTCATGTTGTTCAGATGCCTGATTACCATCTTCCAAAGCAAGTACTATATTCTGAACTTAAAAATTGAAAGTGTAATGCTGGTGGTCATCAAAAGAGGTTTAAAGACTCTCTCAAGGCAAATCTTTTAAAAAATGTAGTATAAACACCAACAATTGGGGAACACTGGCCTGCAAGTGCTCCAGTTGGAGAACACCCTTTACCAAAGGTGTCATGGGCTTTAAAGACACTCAAACTCAGGAACCAAGAGAGAAACGTGCTAAGAGGAAGGCGCGCTTGGCAAACCCTCACCATGATCAACTCCCACCCAGAAACCTATGCCCCCACTGTGGAAGGGTGTGTGGATCCAGAATTGGCCTCCACAGTTGCCTACTGACAAACCGCTAAGACCATGTTCATGGAAGGCAATCTTATTGGCTATGAGTGATCCCCAAAGAAGAAAAGAAGAAGGAGCCTAACTTCTGTTGTTTATGCTCTGGTAGCCTCTGGGTTGGATTATTGTAATACGTTATATGCAAGACTGCCTCTGAAGATGGTTTGGAAGCTTCAGCTGGTGCAGAATTTTGCAGCCAGGTTGCTCACGGGGGCAAGACGGTTTGAGCATCTTACACCCATCCTGCACTGGCTGCACTGGCTGCCAATTAGCTTCTGGGCTTAATTCAAAGTGCTGGTTTTGACCTAGGTAAAGGTAAAGGTAAAGGGCCCCTGACCATCAGGTCCAGTCGAGTCAGACTCTGGGGTTGTGGCGCTCATCTTGCTCTATAGGTCGAGGGAGCCAGCTTTTGTCAGCAGACAGCTTCTGGGTCATGTGGCCAGCATGACAAAGCTGCTTCTGGCGAACCAGAGCAGCGCACAGAAACGCCGTTTACCGTCCCGCCGGAGTGGTCCCTATTTATCTACTTGCACTTTGATGTGCTTTCGAACTGCTAGGTGGGCAGGAGCTGGGACCGAGCAACAGGAGCTCACCCCATTGCAGGGATTCGAACCGCCGACCTTCTGATCAGCAAGCCCTAGGCTCTGTGGTTTAACCCACAGCGCCACGGCTCAGGACCGAAATACCTCAAGGACCATCTCTCCCCATATAAACTAGCCCAGGCTCATGCATTCATCCTCTGAGGCCCTTCTTTGTGTGCCTTTTCCTCGTGAGGTCAGGAGGGTGGCAACAGAAGAGCTGGCCTTTTCTGCAGTGGCTCCCCATTTGTGGAATGCTCTCCTCAGGGAGGTCTGTCTGGCGCTTTCATTATATAGTGGAACCTCGGTTTATGAACACTCGGTTTACGAATTTTCGGTTTACAAATGCTGCGGACCCATCTGGAACGGATTCATTCACTTTCCATTACTTTCAATGGGAAAGTTCGCTTCAGTTTATGAACGCTTCAGTTTATGAACAGACTTCCGGAACCAATTACACCCATGCTTCGGGTTAAGTACGCTTCAGGTTGAGTACTCCGCGGACCCGTCTGGAACAGATTAATCCACTTTCCATTACTTTCAATGGGAAAGTTCGCTTAATAATAATAATAATAATAATAATTTATTAATACCCCACCCATCTGGCTGGGTTTCCCCAGCCACTCTGGGAGGCTTCCAACAGAAATATTAAAATACACTAATTTCTTAAAGATTAAAAGCTTCCCTAAACAGGGCTGCCTTCAGATGTCCTCTAAAAGTCTGGTAGTTGGTTTTCTTTTTGACATCTGGTGGGAGGGCGTTCCATAGGGCGGGTGCCACTACCGAGAAGGCCCTCTGTCTAGTTCCCTGTAACTTGGCTTCTTGCAGCGAGGGAACCGCCAGAAGGCCCTCGGCACTGGACCTCAGTGTCCGGGCAGAGTGATGGAGGTGGAGACACTCCAGGTATACTTCAGTTTATGAATGCTTCAGTTTAAGTACTCCGTGGACCGTCTGTAACAGATTAATCCACTTTCCATTACTTTCAATGGGAAAGTTTGCTTCAGTTTATGAACAGACTTCCAGAACCAATTGTGTTCATAAACCAAGGTACCACTGTATATATTTAAGCGCCAAGAGAAAACACTCTTCAGGCAAGCTGTAGGTGCTTAATATTTCACAGACTTTGTTGTTTATGTTTTAACAATTAATTTGTTCTTTTACTTCATATTTTATTTCGTGAACTGCCCTGAAACCTTGTGATAAAGGGCAGTATATAAATAAAATAAAATATATAAAAATATATGAATGAATGAAAGAATGAATGAAGTTATTTCATACTGGAAAGTAGTTTCCTAGCCTTTTTATGCAACTTGCTTTTTTATTTGTACTGTGCAAGATTTCAGCAAGACTGATTGCAATTTCTCCAGTCTTTATCTGGTGAAGAGCATATATTTTAATGTTCATCAATATTGCTCCTGTTACTATAATTATTTTTCTTAATAATTCCCAGGTTCATTATTATTTACAGAAATGTTTCCTTGTAATAGGGACCCAGGTGGCGCTGTGGTTAAACCACTGAGCCTAGGGCTTGCTGATCAGAAGTTCAGCGGTTCAAATCCCTGTGACAGGGTGAGCTCCCGTTGCTTGGTCCCAGCTCCTGCCAACCTAGCAGTTCGAAAGCACGTCAAAATGCAAGTAGATAAATAGGAACCGCTACAGCGGGAAGGTAAACGGTGTTTCCATGTGCCGCTCTGGTTTCGCCAGAAGGGGCTTTGTCATGCTGGCCACATGACCTGGAAGCTATACGCCGGCTCCCTCGGCCAATAATGCGAGATGAGCGCGCAACTCCAGAGTCGGTCACGACTGGACCTAATGGTCAGGAGTCCCTTTACCTTTACCTTTCCTTGTAATTATATCTGAATGAGTCCACAGTATTTATCAATTGCTACTGATAAATATTTAAAGTATTTTATCCTACAAAAGTGCATTTGACCTTTCTCACCCTTTCATATTCTGGGCATGCCTTAGTTTCTTCTGCAGCAAATACTTTGTGCTTCTATAATTTGGATTATTATTCTATTTCCATATCTATCTACCTTGCACAAATGACAAAATGGTCTACAAAACAGAAATGCATGAGAGATAAAAATAATAATAAGTGTCTCTTCACATAGGAGCAATAGTTAGTAGAGCACTCATTTATTTTAAAATTACACAATAGGCCAGTACTAGTGCTTCTGCAACTACTAATAAAAGTGTTTAGACGTCTCTGTGAAGACGGGGTGGGTGGGGCAATCTTATCTTTGGTATAACCAACTGTGAAACACATTGGCAACAGGCCTTTATTCTAATGATGTCAAAAAGAAAAAGGGTTTTCCTTAATATTTTGCTGCAATAGTCTTAGTAAGCCACAAAAAACTAGGAAAATTAATAGCAATGTTATTATTTACATGGAACTACAATATATATGGGACTTCACATGTGAACAATGCACAAAAAATAGGATTGAACCTCAAAGAGCTTGGAGCTTAAGTTTTCACAGATGTGGAGGCAAGGGGACAAAGTGCTCAAGAGGCAGCAGTCTCTCAAGGGCCATCCAAACTGTATCCTTTCACAGGGCTGGTCCTGGTTGCCAGGTGAGTACTTGTAATGTGGAATGGTAGCTTCCAGTGAACATACAAATCTGGGACTGCTCTGCTTCTGACAGCAAACTAGAGCCAAAGAACTGGCGAAGTTTAACCACAGGTTGGGCTACTATATCATACTCATTTATAATTCATTCTATTTTTTTATTAAAAAATATTTATATGTCGCTAGTCATAAAAATATCAGCGTAGATTGCAATAGTTATACATAAGAGCATTCAATAAAAACATATAGAATTTCAAGATAAAAGATCACTTAACTATTATAGAAAAATGTATTTTTTAAAAAATTGCCTGAATAAGCCTGTCAGAATATAAAGGTTTTCAGCAGAAATCTGTTAAAAGTGTGGCCATTGACAGATGCAATCGCCCGCCATTTTGTAACCTGAATGGACATGGAAAAGCATTTTCACACCATGTTTAAAGAAAAGGTTTTTTGTTAATTGAACACTTCTGATAACTATGGCAGCAAGCAAACAACTATGAATGATATTGAAGTATTTAGACACGTAACCACCATTAACATTCATATCATGTACTGAAGGTTTTCTTCATCTTCTTAATGCTAAATTACTATCCACATTTTAGTATATGATTAGTTGTGACAAAGAAAACCTGACAACTCAAGGCCACCCATCATAATTCAGAACATTATTCTATCCGACTTGAAATTTGGCTCACCCTCTCCCTCAAAATCAAATCTTGGTGCAGCCTGAAAAATGTGCAATACTGTACAGTAGTACCTCGGGTTACGAACGCGATCCGTTCCGGGTCGCAGTTCGTAACCCGAAAAGGCCGCAAACCGAGCGCCGCTTCTGCGCATGCGCAAAACGCGCGCGCCAAAAAACACTTCCGGGTTTGCGGAGTTCGTAACCTGAACTGTTTGCAACCCGAGCGGTTCATAAACCGAGGTACGACTGTACAACTATTTCAGCTAAAGATATTCTTTAACCTACCTTGTCTTTCCGTCTTACATTCATGAGTTAACGATGCTACCACCATGCTATAAATACTGAAAATTACTGTATGTAAAATGTGACCAAACAAACAGAACAGCAGCTAATGCTGTGCTTACCTGTGTAACTAGTGGCTCCAACAGTCTCTCCACAGTAAGGGTCCTGATTTCCAAACTTTTGGGATCCCATTTTAATATGATAGGTGAAGTTGCAGAAGTCATGCTCCCTAGAGCAAGAAAACAACAAATCAGTCAATTATGATTCTAAACCTGTGTACATAGTTGCATATCACTAAGAACTTAAATCAGACTCAAATTAGAAAAGGGTTACATTTACTAATTATAGGAATAATAATAATAATAATGGTTTACATTAGAGATGGTTTACATTCCCCATAAGAGTTATTTCTGATTTGAATCAGCAAGACAACATTTCTACAAATGTGTTGTTGGGGTCTTTTTGGCCAAAGAGTCTTTTTTAAAAAATAAAATAAAAATCCTGTGAACAGCAACGTAGACACTGAGAATACGCTATCTCCTAGTTTCCTAAAAGTCTGATGGCAATGATAGCAACTTAAATTATTGTTGACTTAGGGCTGGTTCCAGTGAATACGAACTCATTTTCCATTCCATACCTACAATTACAAAAAAAAATTTACAGTGGTACCTCTACTTACGAATAACTCTACTTACGAATGTTTCTACTTACGAACGGAGCTCTGTCCACCATCTTGGATGCGGTTTAGATAGGATTTTTTCTACTTACGAATTTTTAGATAGGGTTGCTTCTACTTACAATTTTTTTCTCCCAATGCATTCCTATGGGATTCGACTTACAATTTTTTTCGACTTACGAATGTGCATTCGGAACACATTACATTCGTAAGTAGAGGTACCACTGTACATGTAAGGAAGCATTTTTGAAGTTGATATGTAGCATAGAAAATATGTGTTGAATTTTAAAAAATCATAATTTCAACTGCTCTTTCAGTTTACAATATACTCTACTATCTTTCTTTGGGTCATCTTCACAGATTATTGCATCTGTTGGAGACTTGAGTGGCTGTATCCAAATCTAGCCTAGAGGCCAGAGGGTGTCCAAAAGAAGCAGGAATTTGGTGCTAAGTGCAGTATGCACCCATCTGAAGGTAAAGTCCCTATACCAAGTTCAGCCAGTCCAGAAGCATCATGCTATTGCATACACCTGCTTCTATCTGTCTCTGAAGAAGATTCAGCATACAAGATCTATGGCAACTTCATCAGGCTAGGTCTCCTATCTAGGCCACAAAGTTCATAGTTTAATATCCAGAATCCCTTGGCAACCCTTTTTATGTAGGGCACTTATTCCATTTGTATCAGTGAGGATGTTAGACATAGTCAAAAGTATCTAGCTTAGTTTTACCAGTAAATTCATGACTTAAGTACAATTTGACCCATCTAGACCACACTGGTTCAGATAAACCCATCCAAAGAAAAGGTCCTGTTCAGATGTTTAACAACAATCCATGATTTGTTATTATGAAAATAAGTCTACACAAGTGCCATGGTTTGACACTCAGGTTTTCTAACTATCCACTTTTAAAAGCAAGCACAGTTTCCTGAATTAAGACATAATGGGGAACTGTAGTTGGTTCAAAAATAGATCATAGAATTTCAGGGTTGGAAGGGACCACAAGGGTCATCTAGTCCAACTCCTTGCAATGCAGGAATCTTTTGCCCATTGTGGGGGTCGAACCCATGAGCCTGTGATTAAGAGTCTCATGCTCTACCAACAGAGCTGTAGGCTGGGTGCTTTTGACCGTCTACTCATATAAACAGAAGGGGAGGGGAGGAGAGCAAGACGAAGGCTAATGCAGGTTCATTCCTGTAACAACAATCATGGTTTCTTATGTCTGAACAAACGTATCCTGTAAACCACTTTGTAGTCCTCAGATGAAGGGTGGTATATAAATTTAATAAATAATAATAATATATGGGACCAAAAAAATTCTGCCAGTTCTCTGCAGTCTTTTACCTAGCATAAAACCCTTTATAAGTAGTATAAAATGCTACATAGCTACCTCATATAAAGGATTATAAATATTAGAAAACAAATTTGCATCCCCTAGGGGTGTGCTGTCTAACCTAAAGACAAACAACCAAAGAGGTTAATCAATTTGTATTCAACCAAATAATGAATCCTATTATGGATATCACAGTGATGTATGGAAACAGATACAACTAGAACTCAGTTACGAATAGAAAGGAGATGGGGGGGGCAGAGAGAAAGATGGAGAAAGAAGGAAACAAAAATATATGGGAGGGATTGTGGGATTGTTGAAGAAAGAAGCAGAGGCAACAGAAATGAAGGTAAAATTTAGAGAAAAGAAAGGCAACAAGCATCAAGAAAACACACATTGGTTATAAGCACCTCTCACTATTCACTGACAAGCGGTGCAACCTCCAAGAGATGACAGAGGGGGCCCAAGCTGTCTTTTAGCCACAGAAAAAAATAGATGCAACTCAGGCAGATAGTTCCAATGGATGTTTTGCACCACTAAACTTCATGGTTTTGGCATACTTTGTTACATACTTTTAAGTTGTATAACCTTTAAAATGATTTCTATAACGTTCATAGAAGAACAGAACAGAAATAATCACTAACCTGCAGCCTTACAGTGACTGCCACCCTTTAGCTTTAAAGAGGGCAGGAATGACGTCTACAAATGGCATATGTGTCATAACTCACACTGACTTTGCTAGCATTTTACTTCTACAGCTTGGACTACAAACTATTCTTAAATTTAAAAATTACTAAATCAATGCCTGTGCAGTCATAGTTAAGATTTGTAGTTGTGTTTGTTCCACTACCTTGAACAAAGAGGGGGAACTCTAAACTACAGATTAAGCATATGGACTGGAAACATTTGCCCTGAAAAAAGGAAATCCAGCATTTCTTCTCTTTTATCAAGAATGATTCATACAACATGGTGGAGGAAGCAATGCTCACCAGTCTTGATTGGGCTAGGCAGCCCAAAACACATTGAAAACTGCTTACATATGTATGCATGCATATCATATGTTTTCAGTAGGAAAAACTAATGTGAGACTGCAACAATCATGTTAGCTAGCTGCACCAGGTGTCCTAAAATATATAACAAAGCCCTTTGCCTGTAGAGAAAACAAACAAATTACACACACACACACACACACACACACACATATTGGACTGTATAATCAATGTATTAAGATATGTAAAATATATAAATAAATAAATAGGGGGGAGACTTAATATTGGGAAATCTGGCAAGAGATGGAAAAGGAACTTGAGTACTGTAATTGTGCATTTACTTATCACAAAGGAAGGAAAATATTATATCCCTGACTTTCTGATAGCTTATTCTTCAGTCAGTCGTTTTCATAATACTGTTCAACCAACTGAACTACTTCACAATCCAGAGGACAACACTTTTGAATAAATGCCTCAAGCTTTCTCCCTAGTGGTGTCAGAAAAGAACTCAAATGCTTTTGAAGAAATCGCCTGTGAAGTTCTTCATACAATCCATTTGATATAGAAGGGGTCTATTACACTTCTCCAAATGCGCTCTCCATAATCCCTGAGAGTAAACGGAATGCATATCACAACCAGCAATATTGGCTCTGCAGTTCAAGCATAGCTAGCAGAATGGATTCCAATAGAAGATTGAATTTCCTCCAGTAATTACAATATCAGGGCCCATTAACTTGAATTTGGCCACTGCCTCTCATTCAGAAAGGCATCTAATCTTCATTCAAATGCAGAAAATGGTGTAGCTCCACCTTACCTTCCTCTGCTAGACTCTATCCCAGAGCTAAAATAGTCACTGTCACTGTAAAGAATTTATAATCCCACTACAATATTTAACTGAGCAGCTCCAGGATGAGGTAATAAATTTTTAGATTTGTGAATTAACAGAATAATATATGTGATGAACACAGGGAAAAGGAAATCAGGAAGAGGTTCATTACTTTTACAGCAATTGCCCTCATCCGACAAATGATCTTGAACCCTCAAGGTTTCCAGGTGCAGACAATTATGATGACATACATGACCTAATGAGCAAACCATGTTGGTTAAATAAAATGCTTTGAAGCATCTGAAGACATATCTGGCATCTGAAGAAGTGTGCATGCACACGAAAGCTTATACCCAGAACAAACTTAGTTGGTCTCAAAGGTGCCTACTTTACTATTTTTTTCGACTGCGTCAGACCAACACGGCTACCTGCCTAAAGATGGGAAATACTGTTATCGAAGGGAAGAGCTAATGGCCAGTATGAGCCCTAGAGGAAAAGGGAGCAATGCCTCAACTGATTCTCTCAGAGGACTTTGGAGTTCAAAACATGAAATCAAGAATGCATGGGGTGTGTTACCCACCTCTCTTAGATTATGCTAAACAATTCTGGACAGTCATTACTACTAAATTGAAAGAAATAATCTCCTTTGACTGCAGCTAACCTTCCCATTTAGATTGCAATTAATCCTTTAATTTCCTCAAAGAACAAGATAACTTGACATTAATTAGAATTTTACAAAATTTATGGGTAAACAGGTATTCGTGATTTAATGAACACTTCGCTGCATAGACAGCCATGCTATCAATGAGAAAGGAGCAAACAAATATCTTAAACAGAAACAGCCTTGCTTCTTTTAAATCAGTGTTCAGAATGGTGGAGTCAGACTGAGCAAACCTATACAGTGGTACCTCTGGTTAGGTTAAAAAAAAAACAGATGCACAGCATTTGGCCTAAATTTCTAACAATTTAGCAAATCCTCTCATCAGTTATAGCTTCCACTTTTCTATATTGCACATACATGTTAACTCTTCTACTTAAGTGAATGTTGTCCTATGCATGCTACCCCACACAGTACACCACCTCTCCACTGCATACTGTTAACAGTGAAAATTTTGAGGATCTCGCTCTTTCCAAACTCTGTTTACAAGAGAGCCAGTGTTTTCAGTCGATTTTCATACCAATCTTCTCAAGAGGCCTGCAAAAGTAAAATCCGAAGGTGGCTGTAAGGGTGACTCCCTACAGGGAGCCAGCCCCCATCATCCTGATGTCCACCGCGTCAAGTACAGAGAGCACCAGTGGTTCTGAAGCAGCCAGAGGGGAAGGGAGAGACTCGGAGAAGGAGAGAAATCAGAGGGAGGAACAATGGGAAAGCTCGGGGATGGAGGGATGCAGGCAGATGCTCAGGGATGTTGCAGAGCCAGGGCACCGACCGCTTAGGGAGGAAGCTGAAAGGGCATCACTCCTTCCGGCGCAAGAGTAAGGAGAGCACCACAACGCAGGTCAAGGGGATGGCGTTTTGGGGTGCACAGACTACTTTGCTGGCGTAGGAACAGGCGTATGCCATTGCCGGATTCTGATTCGGGATGAGAGGTCATGTTTTAAGCTGTCTCTACACTGTAAATAAATAGCACAATAAACGTCTTTGAAGACAAACTAGACTCAGGCGGAGTTAGTCTAGAGTAGCCACGACGACCCTCTGACAGTGACCAAATATCTCAAGAGTAATAATGAACCTGTGCAGTTACGAGTTGTGAGTGGCCTGGAAGTGGGTGCACTGAAGCGTGTTCTTTTTTGCCTCACAGGCACAAGTAGGATAGAGGAAGAGATCTGTCTCACTCTAATAATACTTTTCCTTTCCCACTGAGCTTCTAAAAAAATAATGGGTGGTATTCAACAGCTTCACTCAGACCCATTGAAATGAATGGACCTAACTTAGTCATGTTCATAAATTTCAATGGGACTACTCTGCGTAAAACTTAGTTGAATACATACCATATTCCCACTTTCAAAATTAAGGGTGGACTTAATTCACTATCTCTAACTTTGGCCATAAATCACAGTCCATGTTTTTGGAGAGGGTAGGGAGACAGAGAAGACAGGAGTGTCACTAGCATTTTGAAATTGTTGCAGCTAGAAACCAGAGCACTTGCTGTAGGGAGCAGACACTGCATGCTAATGATTAACATTCAACCCAAAAACCTAGAGCCATTCACTTAATGTCTTTAAAGTGGCCATGGGGAGACAATCACTGTCACTGCACAGTTGGTCTACTAAGCTTGGTAGGAAGAACTGGCAGGAGAGAATGAGGAAGCTTACTGCTACTTTCCTGCAATTCCTGTTTTATGGAGCAAATTGAGGACTTAATTTCACAGTGCAATAATTATCTATAAACCAATTTACAACCCAGGCCATAACAAACTCCACAAGCTGAAAGTCATACCCTTCTTAAATGGGACCTAGGCCAGCACAACTTTTTAAGGATCAGAAGTTCGGCAATGACAGAGTCAGTGCCATATCATGTATCCCACAACACAACATGTCAATTATATCTGTCCCAGTGTTGGGAAAGAGAGTAGAGTATAAGGATGAACTTGCACTTTGCCAAGACCTCTGGCCCTTTTGGCAAAATATCCAGCAAACTGGCTCGCCAAATGGCAAGCACAGTAAACCAAAACAGAAACTGTCATTGGTTGTAGCTTCTTGCCTATTCTACATAAGCCTTTTGGATGTAACATTTTAAAAATTGTCACTGATTTGGTTCAGCTCTCTTAACTCTCTACCACCTGCAAGGCTAGTGCAGAGCACTATTGGAAGCCAATTCAGAAGATTAGACTGTCAGACTGTAAAGCAACCATTTTGTGTCAAAACTGGCAGATTCAAAGTTGTGAATGACAGCAAAAATGTTAATGGTATAAAGTCAACTTGCTTAGGCAAATGTTTCCCAGATTTAATTAGTGCTTGACTATATAGACTCCCACTGTGACTACAAGCTTCAAACAATGTTCTGCAAATTCTAAAACTTCTGAAGGAGACATATGCATGTTAACAGAACCATCAAAGACATTATGAGATAGAGTAAAAGCAGCTTCCGTATAGCGCAGACCAAAATCATTGCTTCTAAAAATTACAAGAATCACTGCTACAAGCCCAAACTATGCAACATTGTGCCAAAACACATCCAAGGTGATGAAGGTCTGCTAGCCCAAAAGACCCTGAGAATCTGAACTTTTGCATTCCCAGTTACCTTTGTGACAGCCAATCTTATGTATGTGGAGTTTTGTAAACATACCCATATATGAATTAAGAGTTCTGTGAAGCGCTGGAATACAGTCTGCGGTGTGGGTACTCTTGCCTGGGGCGATCTCAATATTTCATTTTCATATCTGAGCCTTTTCAATTCAATACTGCAGTCTAGTTTTGCGCTTTGTTAAAGATCAATGAAATTAACAAAAGCAAAGTAAATATTCCCTCTTTCTGTCAGTCAAGGCAGTCTAGCCCTATTACAAGAACTTGGGGTTTTTTGTTCAGTTCCTTGCCATCATGTCAGTTCCCTGTGTATCATCTGATAAGACACTTGATCACTGCACTTCACTTTCACATCTGTAAACTACTGTAAATATAGAACTACCATGTCCAATGTGATATTACAAAGATAACTGCCTTACTAGGGAGACATGTGTAGAAAAGAATGAGGAGATAAAAGTACCTGAATTTAAAAGTTTACTAAATTGACACCCCCCACCCACCCATCCGCTCCTCAAAAAAGCTGCTTGTTTTTGTTCCTGGCATTAAGGTCCAGCGTTCTCAGGGCAATCTTTCTTTAACCAATAATGGACTATTGACGACGCTCCCCATGCTGCAATTTTTTATTAGGTAGAGGCACTTAGGACTGGCATGTTAATTCTATAGTCTTTTCTTCCAAGGTCCAGCAAGGCTGGTGTTCAAATTGCTCAATGTTAATACAAAAGAATTCATGTTTTGGACAGGGATTAACAGATTGGTTTGATATATAACAAAGAAGATTCCAGATAAACATTAGGCATAACTTACTGAAAGTAAGACCAGTTTGACAATTGAAAGGACCACCTCAGAAGGTGGTGAACTCCCCTTCATTTGTGGTTTTTAACCAGAGGTTGGAAAGCCATATATTTGGTATTTTTAGCTATGACTCCTGCAGGCATCCCCAACCTTCAGCCCTCCAGATTTTTGGACTACAATTCCCACCATCCCTGACCACTGGTCCTGTTAGCTAGGGATCATGGGAGTTGTAGGCCAAAACATCTGGAGGGCCACAGGTTGAGGGTGCCTGCTCTTAATAATCCCTTCTAAC
The DNA here is from genome assembly GCF_963506605.1 of Zootoca vivipara. NCBI lineage: Eukaryota > Metazoa > Chordata > Lepidosauria > Squamata > Lacertidae > Zootoca > Zootoca vivipara. Next base: position 7,284,220 of record NC_083284.1, on the reverse strand, counting down.
CCTAAAATTCTATGATTTAAAACACTGAATGTCATTTTAAATGTTAAAATTTGTTAACTTTCAATATTATTATGCATCTTCAATGGTAGTAATTTTTTTAAAAAATTAAGCAAATAAATGTATTTGAGTTAAGTTTTACAGGGTGTGCCTGACACTTTTCTTTTATTACTCACTCAGAGTGGCTCCATATACAGTATTACTGAATTGGGAGGAGAGGTGCAGTGAAGAACCAGGACTGTAACATCCATAAGCCAATGTGAGCCTATTGGCTCAGCTGACAGATTGAGAGGTGGTGAAACATAGAATCATAGAATTGTAGAGCTGGAAGGGATCCTGAGAGTCATCTGGCTAGCCCAACTCCCCGCAATGCAGGAATCTCAACTAAAGCATCCGTGACATGTGGCCATCCAACCTCTGGTTTAAAACCTCCTATGAAGGACAGTACATTACTTTCTGAGGGAGTCAATTCCACTGCGGAACAGCTCCTGCCATTGGAAATGATGTGGCATTGTGGAACAAAGACATACATCAGCACAGTAAGACTATAATTTACTTTATTCTGGAATGGGGAATCTTTTTGAGACCAAGGGCTGCATTCCCTTCTGGGCAATCTTCCAGGGACTACATGCCACTGGTAGGTGCAGCTAGAAGCAAAAGTGGGCAGCGCAAGAAATGCAAAATTTTACGTTTGTACAGTAGGTTATTTCAACAACCCTTATCTCTCCTCCATCCAGGTGAAAACACATTCCAGCCAGGCAAAAGCATTTGGAGGAGGGTGTGAAGCAGAGCTGGTGAGGAGTGTGGCAGCCTGGAGAAAGCCTTTATGGTGAGAAAAAGAAGCTTGGAGGGCCACATTTCAACCTCAGACCTGAGGTGCCCTACCCTGAGGTTCCCATCCTGGTTATTTTCTGAATATCTTAACTGGCAACCATACTACAAAAGTGCTCCTTCACGAAATAAGTTTCCATGTAAGTGCCAAGGAGGAAATACTGTTTCCTGCAGTGGTTTCACCTATAGAAATTGACACATTAATTACCCCCAAACTTCCCCCTCCCTGCCTCCCACTGCTCCAAATCCAATTGAATAAGGAAAAGACAACTTGCACAGAGGCCTCACTCCATTCTATACATTTGAATTTTTTATCCTCCCTTCCTTTCCTCTGCCTCCAATTCCTTGCAGGTATCCCAAAAATCTGCAACAATCATTTCCATAGCAACATTTAAAGCAGTACTACACTCTGTAGTTCATGTATCCACATTATGCTCTTTAATCCATTCTTTAACTTGCTTATAGTAGATTCCCATTCTGTGCTGGTTTGCAAGTTCTAAAACTAACATAAAAACCTAAGCAAATACTACTATTTTCCGTAAGATAGAAGCATTCTTTGGCATCAAGCATTATTTTAAAAACTGACCTGAAGACCCTGCTCCTAAACTCATATATGTGACAACCAACTATGATTATTCATTATGTGGGAACAAATCAGCACTTGCTCAGACACACTGTCCTCTCAAAGCAGTATGGAAGTACAGGAAAAAAATGTCCCAACTATTACATCATTGTAAAAGTCCTGGCACCGAGCCCAGGCTTAATTTAAATCCTAGACACATGCATTTGCAGGAAGAACCAGCCAACATTATTAAATGCACAGGCCACTGTATGTATCTGATGAAATATACTTTGGCATGGACCATCATGGCACAGATGTTACAGGCAGCAGGGGTTTGCTGAAGCATGAACAGGAGGACCTATAGATGTAGGTATGATATAGTCAGGACTGCACTTTTCCCTAAATCCTGACTCAGTTTGTGAATCTTAAGGTCCTGCGGAGGACCTTAAGATCCACAAATAACAACATTTTGGAGATCCTGAGCCATAAGGTGGTTAGATTGGTCTCAACTAGGGCCAGGGCCTTTTCAGTATTGGCCCCGACTTGGTGGAACACTCTCTCACAGGAGACCAGGGCCCTACGGGATTTGACATCTTTCCACAGGGCCTGCAAGACGGAGCTGTTCTGCCTGGCCTTTGGGCTGGACTCAGTCTGACCCCTATGTTTTCCTCCCTTATGGTTTTGATTTGGGCTACTTTAAAATGAGGCTGCAATTTAAAATTTTAACTTTAAACTGTATTTTAACCCGTATTTTAATTAATTGTTTTTCTTTCTTTTACATCATTATAATTTTACTGGTGTCAGCCGCCCTGAGCCTGGTTTTGACTGGGGAGGGTGGGGTATAAATAAAAATGTATTATTATTATTATTATTAATTATTAATAATAGACAAAAGATAGAACCCTCCAAAGCATAGAGCACATGTTCAGTGTGATCGCCATGTGTAGCACAGCACACATTACAGTCTTAATATTTTTTTAAAAAAATTGACTTTGCCACACTTGTCCCAAAAAAGTTGGCCACTGATACTCTATGGCCTGAGATTTTACAGCCAAAAGTCAGAACAGTATGCTAGTTTCCAAGGAAGCAGACCACTCAACTGCACATTACCGAACTACTCTTCTGGATATTTTTTTTAAGGAGTATCAATTAGGAGTATTAATTAGAAGCTAGCAATTTTTTCCTGCATGTAAATTGGACTAAATCACAGAAAATAATTTTTCAATTTTTTTCCTCAGATTTTGTTTTCTGCTTGTCATTCACATGGCATAATCAAGGCAGCATTACAGTACTTCATTCCAGTAATGCTGTCTAGACTGTAACAATGTTCTTTGAAATAAGTAAACAAATAGTTGCTAAGCTCTCAGCTTCAAGCACTATGGAAAATGTGCTGACCGCAATAAATACGGGACAAGTTTAGTATAATGAGGGTCCAGTTGGCAGAATTTGCAGGACAGCAGCAGCAGATTTCACTACAGTGGGGCTAATCCTATAGTCACAGCCAAATTAATACAGGCAGATGAACAGATCAGCAATACACATAACACTGGCAAACAGAAGTTATAGGACACACAAAAATTGAGATTAGAGACATTACAGGTTTATGCACTAATAGATAGGTTTTTCCCCACCAAAGAAAAATAAGCAAAGAAACATTAAGAACTCTGAATATCTACACCTATGCCAGGGGTGGAGACTTTGGTAATCTTTGGTAATATGGTGCCCTGACAAAGGCCAAATATTGGCACCCCCAAATGAATCTTCTCGATTATAGATCTTCTTGATTTTGTGTCCCCTCCACTTGGTGCCCCGTGCAGGGGAACTGCTCGCAAACGTAAGAGCAAAACAATTAGACAACAGAAAATGTCCCACAAATAAAACACAAGCAAACAAATGCCAAGTGAAACAATCAAGGAACCATAACAGAAATAATCAGCCAGTCTTACCCCACGCCCCAGGAGTCCTAAATGCATTTGTTTTAATGTACACAGATACACACAGTCAACAAGAGGTTTAGAATGATATCTGAGACAACTCCTGTTGAGGCTGGTTGCCAAACACCGCACTTTTCTGGGGGCCAGTAGGCAGTTCAGATGAATGCTGCTTGTTCTGCTCTAATGATGATGCTTCTGCAAATGTTGCAAGATTTGAAAACCCTTAAAAAGCAATGATAATATAAGCAAATGAGTTATGCCTTCTTGTGATTAGGTGAGGCACTTGGAGCTGCAGCTGAACCCGATCATGCTTTCTGAGGAGCAGGGAGAGGCTGTGGCCAAGAATAAAACTAGCCCAGAAGAGTAAGAACTAAAAGCACTTGCGAGGTTCTCAGGAAATGATAGCAAAAATCCTTTTCCTAGGAAACAGAAATTTATCATTTTGATTGGTTTGAAGGTTGACAGAAAGGCATGAAGTTTTTCCATTTAGGTTGCGAGAGAGAGAGAGCAAATCAGCACAGCTGGTTTTATTTGTTGAGCTATGGATATCTGCAACTACTTCAAAAAGCAGAAGACATATACATAGCTGCCAAGTTATCCCTTATTTTAAGGGATTTTCCCTTATGCTGAATAGGCTTCCTCACGAGAAAAGGGAAAACTTGGCAGCTATGCATATATTGAGCCCCAGACACATACTGCAGATACTTCATCAGATACTGTACAGGCAGGGGCAGGGCATGAGAATATCCCAATTGATGAGAAGCAGGCAGCTACCAGTACTGCACAACTTGAACAGGAAAAGCTGGACCTATCAGATGTGTTAGTTTCAGCTGCTTACAAAATCCTGGAACACAACAGAAAGTTATGACTTCAGGCTCACTCGTATGAATCTAAGAACACTGTCATGCATGGTTTTCTAAATAATCTCATAGGTTAGCAGACTCTGCTGTTTTGAAAGGACCTGTATGTTGTTATTGCATTTTATCTTTGCTCAGGTTAAAGATACAGCTACATTCCCCTTTGTAACATTAGCTCAATGTCCCAAATGACTAAAAACAAGATTAAGTATTAGATCACAAAATGTAGGAGTAGATAAAATGAAGATTAAGTTAATCCCTGATTTTAGCTTTCTGAGCAACAATTCCATCCTAGACACAAACACACTGTGTCTTATTAGAAAGAAACCAAGAAATGGTTTTAATTATTTATGGTTGCCATATTTCGAGAAGTGAAAATCCGGAGTCATTGAGCATTTTTTATAGGGATTTTGCCAAAATGGGTTGCCACACATCCAGATTTTCACCCGGACACTATTTGCAACGGCTGAATCCCAGCAATATCTGGGAAAATCCAGGCATATGGCAACCCTAAATTACTTACCTTCTGTTTTGTTTCATGGGAAAAAAGCAAATTTAAACCAAGAGGGATTTACACAACCCAAGAATGTAAAACATGTGTATTTATTTCTTTTAAAGATCTATATGTTGTATACCTTTCATTAAGTCATTCCAAGAAGTATTGACAATTTCATATTCATCTACTCCCAGACAATCAATGCAAATGAACAGAAAACCCATACTTGCACAAGCCCGTTTGAGTGGACACTCAAAAGTTCTGACAACATTCTAAAGATACAAGGAAAGCTCACAGAAACACACAATAAATCTCTGCACTAAAACATAAAATAACTAGACAAAGCCTAACTGGTCTGTGTATAATCCAGTGAGCAAGAACTACTCAACTATTTTGCATATCAAGAAAGGGAGAAGGAAGTAACCAAGTTATAAAAATGGTGGGTTTAGGTACTGCCCCAGCTCCTAAGGGTTCTTAAATTCATGAAAGGTATAAGAATTTATGAGCATGGCAAAAATCAATAAAGTTTACCATTCTTTAAAAAAAATGTGAAGTGTATGTACTATATCTAGGGTGAATGCAAGATTCCAACTTCGCATTCTCAAGTGGAACTTCGAAGAGGCAGCCAACGGGCTAAGATCTGGCAACATGGTAACATTAAAGAAGACTGTAATAAGAAAAGGGACAAGGCAAGGGTGTCCGCTATCCCCGCTAATATTCATTCTGGTAATGGAAGTGCTGGGTGCTGGGGGGGGGGAATAAGAGAGGACAAAAATATAAAAGGAATAACATTAGGAAAGAAAGCATTCTCTAAAGGCATTTGCCAATGATCTCATCATTATGACAGAGAACCCAAAAGAAAGTTTGTTAAAGGTATTAGAAACGATTAAGGATTTTGGGCAGGTGGCGGGGTTCAAACTAAACAGTTCTAAAACAAAGCTCCTGGTTAAGAATCTAACAGCACAGGAGAGAGATGATTTACAAAGAGCTTCAAACTTGATGATTTGTAAAAAGGCAAAATATTTGGGAATATGGATCTCTGTGAAAAATATCAACCTATTTCAAGATAATTACATTAAGATCTGGACGGAGATTAAAAGAAATCTAGAAATCTGGAGCAGATTAAAACTATCTTTTGGGGGTATATCCACCATCAAAATGAATGTTTTACCGAAAATACTTTTCCTATTTCCTATTTCAGACAATTCCCGTGATCGGGGGAGCAGACTGCCTCAAAGATTGGCAACGAGATATATCTGGCAGTGGGGAAAGACCAGGATTAAGCATAAATTATAAACTGATCTCAAAGAAAGAGGGGGATTTTCCCTGCCAGATCTGAAACTCTACTATGAGGCGGCCTGTCTATCCTGGATCAGGGAATGGTGTATATTACAAAATACAGACCTCTTCGTTACGGTTGGCATGCCTATTTAGGCTACGACAAGGTCAAGATACACAAAAGTTTTTTAAACCATGTTATAAGGAAGCCTCTATATACGGTTTGGGCAAAATACAAAGGTTTGCTTGAGCCCCAAACTCCATAGTGGATATCTCCCCTAGAAGCACTGGCAGTGAAGAAGAAAAATATGAAAGGGAACTGGCCAACATATAAAGTATTGTTAAAAGAGGAAGAAAATCATTTGAAACTAAAAAGCTTTGAAGAAATTAGGGGGTACCTGTCAGGTTGGTTACAATATCACCAACTCCACAAGATATTTAAACTTGATAAAAGAAATGGTTTTGCAATGGAACCCTCCAGACTGGAAAAAGAACTGATCAATTCTAAAGGGAAAATTCTCACTAAAATGTTCCGACTCCTCCTTGACTGGGAAGTCAAGGGGGAGGAGGAAAAATCAGTAATGGCTAAATGGGTTCAAGATTTTGGTTACAACATCCCTATGGATGTTTGTGAAAAGCAATGGAAGGTAGATATGAAGTTCACCGCATGTTGTGCCATGAAAGAAATTTTTCATGAAAATGTGATTCCGCTGGTACCTGACACCATTAAAATTATCTAAAATGTATAAAAACACTTCAAGTAAATGTTGGAGATGTGGGGAAGCGGAAGGTTCAGTGCTACATATGTGGTGGACCTGTAAGAAAATAAAGGATTTTTGGGATGTAATTTATAATGAGATCAAAAGGATGTTCAAGATATCTTTTATTTAAAATAAAAATAAAAATGGAAGCCTTCCTCCTGGGGATACTAGGCACAGATATACCTTAAAAAGTGAGGGGAATATTCTTGTACGCCACAGTAGTTGCAATAATATTAATCGCTACAAATTGAAAAGGGGGAAAAAAACCCAACTAAACTGGAGTGGCAACTGTTAGAATACGCCAAGTTGGCAAAAATGACTGAGAAATCATAGTGAACAGACATTTATTAAAGAATGGGACATGTACAAAAAAAATACCGTAAGGAGCATTGTAATAACATGACTTCAATGGCAGGCCTTGAATGATTTCTGTGATATTGTGGATACTTATAGAATAAATCTTTAATGGAAATTAATTAAGGAAAATGGGTAGTGTGTTAGAAAAAAAAAGTGGTAGATGCATGATGGGGTGACAGGAAGTCGTTATAATTTTAAGAAGAATTTATTGTGATTTGATGTAACATTTATTACTGTTTTCTTTCTGGATGAATATCTGTTCTTGCTTTTCATTAGCTTCAAAAAACATTAAAAAATGAAAGTTTATTCTGTCAACAAGTTCAATTTGCAAACCTATAAATTTACAGCTTTTGTTGCTTTCTTTCATATAGGAAGTCATCTTGTGGATTATATGGATTTTCTGTAGCTAGGCTAATCACACGCAATTCTTCTATATAGCTGCAAAATTGCCATAGGCTACCATAGCAACTAAGTCTTGTCTTAGTAAGAAAAAAAATGGGGAGGGGGACTAGCTGGGAGGTAGGGATTTTATACCAATTGTATTACATTTCACACGTCTGTGCATTAGATTTAAAAAATTGTTTTGACTGCTTTACCTGTTTTTCCCCACTGCTGTATTGTTAGCCAATCTACCTCCTTTTCAGAGATGCTCACTTCCTATTTTTGGCAATGATTTGTCTTCCAAGGACTCCCCTAAAGCTAACCATTTGCCAAAGAAACAATTCCCTTTGTGCTGCCAAGCCCCCTAAAATGCATTCTAAGGCAAACAGTTTGTCCTGGGCACGGGGCCATCCTATTAGGCTTTGTGAAGGGATTACAGCAGGCAAATTGAAAACAGCCTAGAATGCAGCCAAAACACACCTGAGGCTGTGCAATGTAGAAGAAATCAACAACAGTGGACACTGGCCAAGCTGCCTTTCAGGAAAGCTGATTGCCACCACTGAATCTCTGATAAACTTTCTAGGAACCCAGCTTCAAAATCTCCTGAACTGCTCTCACTATTTGCAAACTCCTAGTAGATCCACCTCCACTGACTTTTCTGTTATTTGCTTTTACCACGCAACACTCAGTCCACAAAGGATGCCTACAGTGTCTTACAAAATTTAAAGCATTCATACATTTAAAAAATCATAAACCATATTAATAATACTAATAAAATACTAATACTTCCCCCTCCTTTACTCTCCTCCCACAGAGCTATGATGTGAGAGCTATATGTCAACATTAAAGGTAAAGGGTAAAGGGGCCCCTGACCATTAGGTCCAGTCGTGACCGACTCTGGGGTTGCGCGCTCATCTCGCATTATTGGCCGAGGGAGCCGGCGTATAGTTTCCAGGTCATGTGGCCAGCATGACAAAGCCGTTTCTGGCAAACCAGAGCAGCACATGGAAACACCGTTTACCTTCCCGCTGTAGCGGTTCCTATTTATCTACTTGCATTTTGACGTGCTTTCGAACTGCTAGGTTGGCAGGATATGTCAACATTAAGATTTTAAAATAAAGCAAACTGTCCCCAATGAGTGATGGAAGACCGACCTCTTTTTTAAAGAAGGTATTTCTTAGTCTGAGGAAACTGATCCGGGAACCAGCCAAGTATACCTCACTGAGGAAAGAGTACTAAATCAAGGGTATTACCACTAGCAGGCCAAAATCTGACTGCTTTTGTTTATAGCTCTATGAGAGAAACATCAACCCCACCACTCATTGGTTATGAATACCTGCCTTTACAGTATTGGTAATCAGAGGATAAATACGGTATGAGTGAATTAAATATACAATGTAAAAAGTGAAGAAGCAGGATTCAAAGTCTCTTTCCTGAAACAAACTGCTAAGTAGTTTCATCTGATGGAGCAGCCAGGCATAAACATCTCTTTGCACATGATTAGTCTCGACTCCAGTGGAATTCCTCAAGCATAAGCACCTTCTGAAGTGCTTTAATGGATTAGACAGGTTCTCAGCATCTTTTAGTTCAGAACTCAAGCATTAGGATTCTGCACACAAAAGTAATAAAGAGGATATTAAAAGATAGCAATGTGCATTTATACTAGTGGCCAAAATTGTGGAAACCTCTCTCTCTCTCTCTCATATATATATATATATATATATATATATATATATATATATACACATATACATATACATATACATATATATCTCACTGGAAATCTACATGAGGGACACTTCCACTATTATTGGTAACAGGCCACCAATAATACTGAAGAAGGCGATAGGGGTTAAAAACTTATTCCAAGTGATCAGGATTATTCAATGACTAGCTAGAGCATCTACAAACATGTACATACATACACATAGAAAACTCTAAAACGGGCACAGAACAGACAAAGCAGGTTACATCCTTGCATGTTTAAATATTATTGGTGTATCTTTTGTACATGTTTACCTTTAAGCCCCATTCCCAGCAAAATCAGTAATTTTACAATCCTATACTAGATTACCTGTAAATAAAACTCATTGAATTTAGTGGGACCAACTAGAATGCACATGATTGTGTTGTTAGACACTAAAATAATAAGAAAAAATTCCTCACCTTTGTATCACCCATATTCCTTCTGAAGCAATTACTTAGATTTTTGTTACATTTATGTTAAATATCTGTAAGGTCCCTCTCACACATTTGCAAGAATGGTATTACTCCAATTAAAAGAGAAATTATAATACTAATGCTTTCTCCACACTCAAAAGATGTTTTATTCAAACAATGACATCGAATGAGAACTATAACTTATTCTACCTATTGGGTTCTATGTGCATCAGCTTTGAAGATGTTTTTCTATAACTTTTCGCCTTTTCTTTAGTACAAAAGATTTCATTCAAAGATTAACATAAAAGACTGGCATTTTGCATAGGAAAATATTTCAAAGCATTTCTGACTTCATTTTTTTAAATCTAAAACTTAAAGGAAATAAAATATGAATGGGAGAGGGGTAGGGAGAAGCGCTATTTCTTTCTTTATACAGATTTAATTTGTAGTATTTTGCAAGCCCAAAGCAATTGAAATTTGACAAGAGTTGTTTTCTCATAGAAGCTGCTGGTACCATACCCTCCAAGTGCCCCAGTTTTCCAGGAATAGTCCTGGAATTACAAAAGCCATCCTGGCCTCTGAGATGATCCTGAAATGTCCCTATTTCCCTTGCCAGTGCTACTGCTGCCGAGCTTGGGAAGGAGGATGAGCCAGTGCATGTCTTGAGTGGCGGCAAGGGAGCATCCCACCTATGGTTGCTGCTGCCAGCCTATTCCCTTGGGCAGCTCATAGCAGCTGCTGGAGAGCGGATAAGGAGGAGGAGAGGCTGCAACCACCAAGGCACAGCCCCATGTGGTGTGCTGGCTTGGAAGAGCAGGCAGAGGACAGGGCTACCCTGGATAGAAAGAATGGGGGAGCGGAGTGGACTGCAAGGAATCTCAATTTTTAAACAAAATGTTTTGTATGTCCACGTCTAATTATTGGTGTAGGTTTTCTTTTTGTAAATCTGCCAAAGAAATAAAATTGGGATTAAGATGGTGAAGTGCATGTGTGCTGTGTCTCATTGGGGTAGTGGTGATGGCACTGGACCTTATTATGATAGGAAATGCTTGGTGGCGGGGGCAAAAATTGTGGAGTCGCAGAGAGTCAGGGGGGTTTTTTGGAGGGGGGAGTGAAAAATGTCCTTATATTCATCTGAGAGAAGTTGGAGAGTATGTAGTACCATCATACTCAAATGCAATTGTGACTGTGGAGTGGGGAGTCCCTATCTGCACCACCTCAATACTCATCAAGGGATCTAGGTGGGGAGACCAATCCAGGAATTTTTCCTCCAAGGCACTACTACCATTGTTATAGGGCAGGAAACAGACCTGGACCTTACAAGGGTTGCCTGAACATTTTGCCCAGTTTATATTTATATCAAAAAACACAAAATGGCAAATTATAACAACAATCATACACTTATTTTTTGTTACAGGTAGGTAGCCGTGTTGGTCTGACGTAGTCAAAACAAAACAAAACAAAAAAAATCTTCCAGTAGCACCTTAGAGACTAACTTAGTTTGTCATTGGTATGAGCTTTCATGTGCATGCACACTTCTTCAGAAGTGTTTATTTTTTGAACACCAACTAATCTTCAAGGAGCCCATTTGTTCTTTTCTATTATCTCTATTACTAATTACTAAATAAACTAACAGCAGATGAGACAATAATCCTTGGAGTTCGACATTTCAATGATTTGTTGTTTAAAATGCACCATGGAAAAGGAATAACTTAAAGTCAAATTCAAACAGATACACTAGTATACATGTACAGTTCTACAAGTTTCACTCCTTGGTAATTAGGCTGACATGAACTGTTCCAGTTCACGATGCTGCTCTGAAATGTGATCTAATTACAACTGGCTGATTTAACAGAAGATAAGCAGATCACATGTCAAGCAAAAGTTATTAGCGAGGAATTAATTTGCTTCTTTCTTTAATTTGAAATTTGATCCTATGTTCTCCTGATGCAAGGCAGAAAAATGTTTGGTGTGGTTGTCAAATATGAATACATGTTAATAACTCTAATAATATTCTATGAGTTTTTCAGATTCACAACCATACATGTTATTAATAAAGAAAAAGCCTCCTAAGGATTAATGCAGTGTACTGGAGGGGGGCGGCACAGTGTCTATACACTAATCTTCTTTGGTGATCACTTGAAGCCGAGTAATATTGTCTTCCATGAAAATAATCTTAATGGTGTGTCCGTAAGTGACTATGGAGGCCAAATCTGGATCCACATACCCTTCCACAGTGGGGAGACAGGTTTCTGGGTAGAGGTTGATCACAGTGAGGGTTTGCCAAATGTGCCTTCCTCTTAGTTCATTTCTCCTTTTCACCCTGAGTTCATGCTTTTTCATAGTCCATGACACCTTTGGTAAAGGTTGTTCTTCAATTGGAGCACTCGTATGCCAGTGTTCCCAGTTGTTGTTTTATTTTTAATAAACATTTTATTAGGTTTTCCTATTTAAATATCTAATCCATTTTCAAATTATACAAATATCAATTAAACAATTAATCCAAATCTTCTGCCAAATTATACAAATTTAAATTTGACTTCCCATGCTTCAGACTCAGAAAGCCTAGTCCTCTTATAGTCATTGCATTTCTAATCAATATAGTCCAGATCTTATCCAATAGTCTATTAAAATCCTTCTATCTACTTTCAAGTCCCTGAGTTATTCGAGCAAGCAAGTTTGACCAAACCGTATATTTCTGTGTGAATTTATGCCTATGATTCCTCTGTAAATTAGCACTGTCTCTTCGCACGCTGGTATCTTGCCAAGTCCGTCCAGAAATCCAAAGATCCTTCTCAAGGCCAGCTGCCGCCATCTTCGAGCAGTCCCCATAAATCAAAGCTTTAAGCCTCTGTGATGATTTCTCCAGATCGCTACTCAATATAGCCTTTTCAGGGGAGATTTTGCCAGGTCAGAGCTATAAACACACATCTAATGTCTTATTTATGGCTCCCTCCCCCTTTGAATAATATCATAGCCGGCTTTATCTCCAATATGGCGGAATCTAAATTATAACTGCATCATAACTCAGAAGTTTCTTGACAAGTTTCCAGCCGCTAATGAGATTGCTTCTCTTTGATGTCCATGTTTTAAGGAATCTTTAACCACATTCCAAGCGAATCCAAGAATACATACATATTTTCAATTCACACAGTTTATATATTTAAGAAACCATATTAATTCAATAAATTTCCCACTTTCTGATCTCGCTTGCCTTGTAAATGTTGTTTATGGTTCTTCAGGAGGGAGTTTTGTTAAGTAAATTGTAAGACACAGTAAAGCAACGATATAAAGTTCTCACTCCCCCCTTCAGCTCCGTCACATACCATTTCTTGCTCTTGGGTACATTTCTCTGTTATCTTTTGTTTTCTCAGTGGCTGAGCTTAGCAGAATAAATCTTCTTTCCTTGTCTGAAGCATGTCCATGACTTATATCCAATCTTTCTCTTGTCATGGAGCCTGTTTTCGCTCGTAGAATCGGCTTCCCAGGAGATCCAAGCTCCGATGGGGGCTTTTCATCCAGTGCCCCCAGCCCCTCCTTCCTTCGGAAGTAGAAGCTGGTGGTGGGCATCTGTAGATGAGACTGCATATTCGCGTACCCCCTGGGAAAACTTTGGGAGGCTGCATACTCCCATTTACAGCCTTGTAAATTACCCCGTGGTAACCGGAGAGATGGTATTTTCAGCCATTTTCTATGGCGATCCAAGCGGAAGTCCAGTGTAAGTGTTCCCAGTTGTTGTTTAAGAAGAAGAGGAGTTTGGATTTGCTACCCTGCTTTATCACTACCCTAAGGAGTCTCAAAGTGGCTAACATTCTCCTTTCCCTTCCTCGCCCACAACAAACACTCTGTGAGGTGAGTGAGTCTGAGAAACTTCAGAGAAGTGTGACTAGCCCAAGGTCACCCAGCAGCTGCATGTGGAGGAGCGGAGACGTGAACCTGGTTCACCAGATTACGAGACTACCACTCTTAAACACACTACGCCACATTGGTTCTACGTATGTGTATGTGTGTGTGTGTGTGTGTATATAATGTAGTTTATACTACATTTTTCCATATTTGCCTTGAGAGAGTCTTTAAACCTCTTTTGTTGACCACCAGCATTACATTTTCCATTTTTAAGTTCGGAATAAAGTAGTTGCTTTGGAAGATGATAATCAGGCATCTGAACAAGACCAGTCCAACTGTTGGTGTTGAAGAATCATTGCTTTGACACTGTCCCGTCCCCCAACCACCACTTCTTCCAGCACACTGACCTGTTTTTCCAAATGATGTGTAGATTTTTTCAGATACCATTGATGAAATCTTTCAAGGAGTTGGAGATGGTGTTTATAAGTGGTCCATGTTTCACAGTAAAGCTGGTAGTAAAATAGCAGAGAGCTTGAGGACTGAAACATTCACAGAGAAACCAAAATATGCTAATCTATGGGGTGGAGGGAGGTAATAAATCCCAGCATTTCTGAGCAATATGAATGAATAGAAAACAATATGAAAAAATGAAATGTAATTATATTTTATTACATATAATTTTCATACTCATAATAAAGCTGTTAAAAACAAAATCCCACAATATGGGAATTACTATATTGTCTATTGTTATTTAATTTTAGCAATTTGCATATGAATTATATATACAGAGTTATAGGGGGGGAGCTAACTATCACCCAAATACATCTGAACATGTGCTAAGCAAATGTGCAAATATATGAGATTCAGTTACAATGCTAGTCTAAAACAATCAGAATCCACGAAGCAGGGAAAATTCTTGCTGCGAAATACTATTATGTCTCTCTGGCACTACCAAAAGTTAACTTGAACCTGCCTGACAGAGAAGTGAGCACAAGTACTCCAAAAATAATGTGAATGACTTATTCTACTATAGAATTAAGTTTGGTAGCCCTAAAACTCTGCACTCTAAAACCTGAAAGCAACCACTTAGTAATATTATTGACTGGGATATATACTCTTATCACATTTTCAGCACTGCAGCCTGCTTCACCAATTGCCAGATTTGGTGGAAGCAACTCAATGAGGATGCATGAACAAAACTGAATGAGACAATGATAAAGGGGCCAAGATGTTTTTAAATGTTGGCAATATCTTCTCAAATCTAGGAATGGTGCCAGATTGCAAACTGCAGTGCCAGCATTATACTCTATATTAGTCCAGACTGATTTGGCAGCGTGGTAACTTTGTCAACATGCCAGCACTTCCAAGGCCTTGCCCACTGGGGCTTTGGCACAAGAACTGGGTAGAGAAGTATTACTTTTGTTGGCTGGTTTCTAGCATTTCCAGTATAGTTTGTCCAAAGTCATGTTTAGGTACTGCTGCGTCCCCCAACCCTCCCTATCTGTAAGGTTGTACAGTATCAGGAAATATATTGTCTGTCAAATATACTTGGAATGACGGCACCCACAGATGATGGAGTAATAAAGTAGCATGCCCATGGGCAAAGTTGTCACTAAGAAAAATTACAGACAGAAAACAAAAAGTGTCTTATATTTTAAGGACACACCCTCACTCATTAGTCACTCCCATCTCTGACTATATATGCAAATATAAAACAGAAATGATAATACCTACAACTGGTTCAGATAAGCTTTTCTTAAATGTATTCCACCTATATTAGCCCTCCCCTAAAATTCTCAAATACCCTTTTTTATATAGTGTGGATGACCTGTTGGCAGACTACTATGCTCATCGACTATACTTGTGTACTGTGAAGTCTCATCCATACTAAGCTGTATCTGAAGTCATGTAGAAAATTTATCTTAACTTTTTCAGCAAACACATACTTTGGGAAAGCATTAACACCAAGGAAGAAACAATTTTCCACCAATATGCAAATGCCTACATGTGCATACTACTTGGCAAGGATGCACCTGGCAAACTCTTTCCATTTCAACTGCCAGCACTGCAACAGATATGATTAATCCTTGAACAAAAAGAGTGGTAGATAGCAGTCATGCCACTTGCTAAATTTTAATATACAATGAAACTTATAGTACAAATTGCTACTCACAAAGGGAGAGTGGGCTAAAAAATCTCAAGTTAGTAAATTTACAACAAAAGTTCCATTCAGTCAGCAGATGTTCAACAACTGACTTTCACAAGGACATGGTGAGAAATTGTTATATCTTTTTAAGCTGTTAAAATCACGAGAGAAACACTTAAGAATAATGGGAAGGGGAAAGAGTGCCTTAGACATGGTACACCGTCATATCTTTGTTCTAGAGAACAGATACAAAACAATGAACTAATATCGTCAATGAAGTGAATCATAGGCAAAATTACTGATATCAAGAAGTTTATTGTGCCTATATTCTCTGCTCCTTTCTTACAGTTGATTCAACTTTTCAATCACAAACCTTGCCACATTCAATCTTCAAACCCCCTCCCATTTAAAACGCACACATCTGTGTGTGTGTGTGTGTGTGTGTGTGTGTGCATGAATGTATCTGCTATTTTTTTTGCTGTTGCAGTAGATATGGGAGGCAAAAGCCAATGAACTTAATTGAAAGCAGGCTATACAACAATAATCCTTACAGTAATTCAGCACCCAAATACAAACAAATCTGTTGAGGCCTCTTGCATTTTAAGTGCCTGAGGAATTAAATATCTTACTATTTATTTAAATGAGACAAAGTTCTAAAAACACCTTTCATAAACTACTAACATTTCTGAGATTAATAGAAATGGCCAATCTGCAAAGCTTGCTACAGAACTTTTGAGAAGGCTCAATTAACTCTGACAAGCACAAGCAAGGTGGTGGCAAGAAGGGATGATGGGAGAGACCTTCTGCATTGGCAGGTAGAAGAAGAAAGAGTCTTTTGAATCCCCATCAACTGTGAGCAGAATCAGCTGGGAACAGTGAAGAGCATAATCGTGATTTTAAACTGCTCAGAACTGGAGTGGGAATTGGTATGCAAGTAAACTAGGTGGAAACGCCACGTATAACAGAATGAAATCATTTAAAGCATTAGCCAGCCAAATAGGCAGCCAATGCTCATTATTTATTTATTTATTTCCAGCTGGGTCTTGAACATGAAATGTCGATTAGCAAAGTACACTATATTTGTTGGTAAAATTCAAGTGAAGAGCAGTGGGAGCTTGTTATTATTTATTTAAAAAGAAAAGCCTTGGTTTTTGTAGCACATTACATACTCAATTTACCTTGAAACAGTTTTCATAGACTTTTATCTGTCTCTAAAATGGATACAAGAGGAACCACCTAAGGCAGAGAACCTGATGCATTCCACCAAGCTTTCCTGACCTAAGTTGCCTGACAGCCACTGATCCAATGTTCCAGCAGGAGCAATGCTGCCACTGGGAAAGTGTCAACCGGAATGGCATGATTTTCATCACCAGTGTGGTGTTGGGGGTGGGCGCAGAGGTTTAAATGCCTGTGTGAGTTTACTACATACACAGATTAATCTGAAGGGGGTGAAGTTTGATACGGTACTAATCTTACTTTTCTTCCCAAGCCCTCTTCTCCTTTTTCACGCTTATGTATTGACAACCTTACTATTCACACTGTTGTCTAGCCAGGGGCGTAGGAAGATAGGGGCGGTGGGGGCGGGCCTCCCCAAGCAGCACGATCCCAGGGGCGCCATCGCGGCTGTCCATCCCACCCTGTCACGGTCCGGTCGGCGGGCGTCAGGACCAGAGGCAAGATGGTGGTGAAGAAGCAGGGTCGAAGGCAGAGGCGAAGGTCCACGGGGCACGAAGCAGGGCAAAGGCAAAGCGAGGGTCCAGGAACA
Organism: Zootoca vivipara; assembly: GCF_963506605.1. Lineage (NCBI taxonomy): Eukaryota > Metazoa > Chordata > Lepidosauria > Squamata > Lacertidae > Zootoca > Zootoca vivipara. The sequence goes on along the minus strand of NC_083284.1, from coordinate 7,266,849 downwards.
AGAAGCAAGGCGAAGGTCCACGGGGCAGGAGCAAGGCGAAGGCGAAGCAATGGTCCAAGGAGCAAGGAGCAAGGCGAAGGATCCAGGAACGAGAAGCAAGGCAAAGGTCCACGGGGCAGAAGCAAGGCGAAGGCGAGGCAGGGGTCCAAGAAGCACGGCAGCAACAAGGCAAGGGTCCAAGGAACAGGAGGCCAGATGCAACCAGGCAGGGATAGCGTTGCTGTGGCAAAGAGCTGAAGGGAAATGCTGGGCTTTTATCCCTCCCAGCTCCTGCCACCAGGTGCAGTGAGATCTCAAGTGGCCTCACCTGGGTGATTACTCCTTGCTTCTCCAGCACAAGCTGAGGACTTCACCTGTGTGGCCACGCCTTGCTTCTCTAGCACAAGTTGAGGCATGCCCCAGTCCTGCAAAGCACTACAGGCCCCAGAGCCTGACTCCTGCCCATACTCCTGTGGCCACGCCTTGCTTCTCTAGCACAAGTTGAGGCATGCCCCAGTCCTGCAAAGCACTACAGGCCCCAGAGCCTGACTCCTGCCCATACTCCTGACACACACACCCAAACATGCGTCCCGCCCCTGCGCACGCCCCGCCCCCAAAATGTGCACCACGTCTCTGGGGGCAGCGCGTCTGCTCTCCGCCCCCGGTGGCGGAGCTTCATGCTGTGTCTAGCAATTTCTGTTTTGACTCCTCTCTTGTATTTGCTCCTTGTACTCAATCCATCACCAAATCATATTGATGCTTCTTTAACATTAGAAGAAAAATACAGCCTTTCCTCATAACCCCCCTTTTTTATCCATGCCCTCATCATTTTGCGTTTGTCTGACTTTGCTGCCATGATTTTGCTGCCATGATAATTTATTTCATCACTCTGATCACTTTACCTCCTTTAAAACCCCTAAGCCTTGCCAACCTTATCTCTCTGCTTTTATATCCTCATACATTTCTACCAGAGAAGCTTCCTACTCCTTGAAATTACTCCACCCTTGCTGCCCCTTATCTTTGCACCCAGAACACTCTGTGATACCTCATCCATCCTCTTACTTCCTGCATACCTGTTTTCGGAATATACTGGTTCCCTGAATACTTTGGAACAACTCTCTAGTCTCAATGCCTTACTGTAACAAGTATATGTAATTGAAGTAATTGCATATTTTACCACTGCCTTTGTTGCTTCCCGTGCCTATTTTTAAGGTTGCAGGTCCCTTTCACTAGGGACTAACAAAGGTGCCATGAATAGATGGTGCTATATAAATAAAGCAACAGTATTCTGTACAAAGTGCTTGCTTGCTGGACATAAAAAATGCTGTGTAGAAGTGCAACTTTCAACAAACACCTACCCAGAGAAGATTTTATGTAAGAGAGGGTGCATAAACAATGTAAAGATCATCAAATTCTCAAAGTACTGTAACAGACGTGAACACCACAGGTGGTTCAAATCATCATATAACTTATTATTATAATGGCTGTATAGGGAAGGTGAAGGTTTCCATCACTTCTGTCTTCAACATTTGCAAACTGGGAAACAATAAACTCAACAAGCAGCAGGGAAGTACTAAAACCAATTGAGATAAACAACTTTTCTCCATTATCTAAGTGTTTTGGATTACAACTCCCCTAATCTTTGAAGTGACCTCTCCAGGGCACAAGCCTGAGCAGTATGTATGGAGGTCCTGGGCTGATGTGATCCAAATGAAAGCAGAGCAGTATGTTTGGCACCAGTTAGGCTGCAGGAGTTGCTGGAAGGAGGCATGCAAGACACCATCCAACCGCCTTGGGACTCCACTCAAGATTTGTGTAGGGCTTACTCCTTACCCTTTTCTTCTCTTGAAGATGTCCCACAAGGCAGTGGGTATAAAAATCTACTAAATACACAGGAAAACACAAAGACATATACAGAGTGGACTGGCCACTGATTTGCTTAACCAGTGGAGCTTAATCAAATGAGCAGATTTTAAAAATTCAAATAATAAGTAAAACTTAAAATGCATCCATTATGTTTTGTATTTTAATTATTTAACTGGAAAAATATTAATATGAACAAACTAACAACTGTGACTGCACAATTCTCTCCAAAACATTTGCCCTTCCTGATAAAGAGGAGTTAGCAGTGCTGCTGTGGTATTTTTAAGCAGCAAAGAAACAAACTGTGATAGTGTGCATCAGTAGACAAGCAGGTAATTCTATTATTTGCTGCATTTAACTCTAACTTTCTTCTTAGATAAGGAAACTTCATTCTTTTTTTTAAAACATATTTTTATTAATTTTCCAATTAAAACCAATTATATCACATTCGTTATTTCAAATTATACACATATATATCAATCAAACCGAATATTATGCCAAATCATCTAAAAAAATTTTTTGGGTTCCCATGCTTCAAGAAATTGGGGATTCCTCGCAACCGTCCACTGCCGTCTTTTTTCTAAAGTTCAAATCGTCTCTCCAAGTTCATAATAATCCGAATCTTTCCCTTACAATCACATAGATGTTTTCCACTTTCAACCGATTGTTTCCCAGCTGCTGAGATAAATATCAAACAAGGTTTCACAAATGTTCTTTCTCCTGTGTGGGTTAATCAGTCCAGCCTCCCCATAAATCTTCTTGGTCTGGAGCTCCCTGTTGCGTCAACACGAAGCAGCGCCATCTTAAAAAAACTCAAAACACTTTCGTTTTCTCTCATAACCGGGTAGATTAACGATCTTTATAAAATTTACAGCTTTTCCAGGCAGAAGACCCAAACATCAAACCATAGACTCTTGGTAAATTAATGGATCTCCTTGCCCTATAGCTGAACTTAGCTTCAGGTCGCTGCTCCAATTCAAAGTGCGTCACAGCTCATAAATCCTCCGAACGCGTCCAGGCACTCCTTCCGTCTAACTAGAGGGGGGCTTTTCTCGTCGGCAACTCCACATCTTTAAAAAATATGCTCAGTAACAACAGTTTATAAAGTTCAACTCACACAGTCTTTTGCTTCTCTTTCACTCCAAACAAACCAGGACATCGCATCTGGGAAGGTACGAAGTAACTCATATGAAGAAAAAAAAAAACTCACTTCCCTTATCGCTCCGTCCCCATCAATCCTTCTTTCAGATGAAATACAGCCTTTGACTCCTCTCCCTCAGCAGCATAAATTTCTCAGCAGTAAACAGCGCTTCTTCCCCTCCTTCTGAAGTATGTCCATAGATTTAAGCCTAATTATCTTCTTTAACCATGGAAATCCCCGCCATGCAGATTAGCGTCCGGGAGTCCTGGCCCTCGTAAGTGCTCAGCCCAAGCTCCCCCCACTCCAAAAACAGTCGGAGTGGGTCTGGGGGCATCGCGGGCCAGCGGCCCCTCTCCGTAACCCCCGGAGAGGGTAGGGGGTTGCCATTTACTCCCCTAGCAACCGCCAAATTCCTTACGAAGGTCAGAGAGATGGAAAACAGGTCCGCCATTCCTGCCGGCGGAAACCGGAACCCGATAAGGAAACTTCATTCAAAGTAAATTTGTTAACCAAAGAAAAAACAGTTTAATGGTAGTAAAGCAATGACACATGTCACATCACATCAGTTCCTGAACGATGATTTGCATCCAAATGGATTTTTAGTATCCAATAAATCAGAGTTGACAAAATTCTCCTCCACTTCAACTCCAGTTGCCCTGATATTCATTCCTATACCATTTCCATAAGAAAATCAAGGGCAAGATAAATTGTTATATACGGTAGTATGATTTTCATGTTGCCTGAAATTTTCAGAGCAGAACAACCCATAAAAACCGAAACAAAATATGGTCACTTCTTTAATTGAAGCTGATGAAATAAGACAGAGTAACTTCATTCTATTGCACAATACTGTGTTTTCTTGTAAGATGGTTACATTTTCCTGTTCAATCAATTGTATTTATCATCCTGCACCACTTAGGGTAAGTAGAACCTAAGCTATATGTGAATCACATGGCATCCCCATATTATATATAGAAAAACAATTGAAATCACAAAATTAAAAATGCAGTCTCCTTCCCAACCCCAGCTAATTCTAGTTTGGTCTCTACTACACAAACCACCGCTCCATATTACAGATGAGTGAACCACCCAAACTTAGTGGCTCAAAAATAAGCCAAGTTATTAACAATCACCCAAAAAAATGGAGGAAAGGTCCACTCATTTTCAAGCTAATTTGAACTTAGCCAGACCTATTTTTCTCAAAGCTGCATGCCAGGAAAATGCACGACCCTGGCTGTCCCAGGTAAACATACCGTAGTTTGTCCAAGTGCTACTGACATTGAAATCACCCTTGAGGAAACTACATTTCCTAAGGGTTGTTAAGGACTTTTGTCCTCCTGGTATGTTGCAAGGTGGCATACCAGATGTTGGGGATGGGGGAAACAAATATCCTCTTCCTTTCCTTTCTCCATAACTACTTTCTATCACAGGCTACACAAATGAAGTAAAATTACTTTAAAGGGAAAGAGGAGTTGGAAAGCTAGATGGGAAGGATGCTTGGATAGGAATCTTCTCTATCTCTGATTTTAATTCAAGCCATAGAACCTGGGCTCCTAATACTTGCCTCTTCTTTGAAGCTGAGTATTAAGAGCCCCTGAAATTTTATTAGAATCCTGAAATAACAAATTCTGCTGGCATCTCTAGTGTATTAATGTATATCTGATTTTACTTTTTTTAAAAAAATTGTAGAGGTTCAGAAACCCTGATATAAATATAAAACAGCACAAAAAAATAATAAAACATGTTTGAAATCTCTAAAACCATTACATAATTCAAATAAGGGTTAGAACAAATCTGCTGAACAGTGCAACAAATCAAAAGATCCAAGGACAAAGGACAAAAGATCCAAAGGACAAACGACAAACAGTATTAGAAGCCTGGGTAAAGAGGTGTGTCATAAGCAGACAGTGAATTCATTAATTATGACTTACAGAGAGGGAACCACTACCAAAGAAGGCCCCAACCTGAATCACTGCCAATTTGGAATTGTCCACTGGCTCCCTCCAAGGATCTTAAAAGCCAGGTTGGCACATAACCCGGAGAGGCACTCCATTAAGTATTTGGGCCACAAACCAACATCAGCACCTTGAACTGGACTCTGAATGGTTCTGGTGGTAAGTGTAAGTGACTTAATAGGTGTAATATGGCTCTAATGGCATGCCACTGAATAACCAAGCAGCAGTTAGGGTCACCAATGAAGCCTTCATGTCTTATGGCAGTATAGGTGAGTACATCATTTTAGTTCATTTTTTTTACTGTAAAAAGACATGACTGTGGTGTAGTGAGCTTAAGCCATTGTTCAAAGACTGTCAAAAAACCAAACACAGCTAATAATCGGCAAGCCAGGCATTAGCACCAATAGAGTTCGACTGTCACCCACTACCAACCATCATATTTTTTTCAGGCCAGCATGCATAGCTGTCTATCATGGGGCTCGAATGTGGCTATGGCACTATTCAGATATGCAGGTCCTCAAATCTGAGCTAAACATTCATTACAATGGGAGAGGGGAGGAACTGAGGACAAAATTATTCATATGCAGTGGTACCTTGGTTCTCAAATGCCTTGGTACTCAAACAACTTGGAACCCAAACACTACAAACCTAGAAGTAAGTGTTCCACTTTGTGAATTTTTTTCAGTAGCTGAACATACTCCATTTGAGTGTTACACTTCCGTTTTGAGTGCCACACTTCCGTTTTGAGTGTTATTCTGAGGTCGGTCTGTTTTTGCTATTTATTTTGCGTTCTTGTGGCTTTTTTTGTTTTGTTTTTGTGACTGTATGGAGCCCAGTTCAGCTATTGATTGTGTGATTGCAGTACATTGATTGCTTTCATTTTATGGATAAATGGTCTTGTTAGATAGTAAAATTCATGCTAATTTGCTGTTTTAGGCGTTGTTTTTAAAAGTCTGGAACGTATTAATCCATTTTGCATTACTTTCTATGGAAAAGTGCACCTTGGTTTTGGAACAGACTTCTGGAACAGATTAAGTTTGAGAACCAAGGTACCACTGTATTACAGCTGAGGAGATTTATGCAATCTTATTGTCATGCTTCTATATAGGATCTGAGAATTTGTGAAAATTGCTGGAGTGAAACAAAAAAACTAAGAGTGAGTTGCTGACCTAAGCCCACCTCTAAAAATGAGAAACTATACAGTACAGTGTTTTCCAGCTTCGTGCCTCCAGCTGTTTCTGGACTACAACTCCCATCATCCCTAGCTAGCAAGACCAGTGGTCAGGGATGATGAGAATTGAAGTCTGAAAACAGTTGAAGACCCAAGGTTGGGAAACACTGCACTAGAGTATAAATATAAGAGACAGTATGACACCCTGTTTGAATTTCCTCACTCCTGCTGGTGGTTCCTTTGCTCAGACAGAAGGTTCTATCAAGGAAATCAATCACCATGCTAATGAGTAAATTATATACTGTAAGGTGGAGTGGACATGTTACAAGTTTGTATTGGGTACAAAAAAAGGATGTTTGGATGCTGGTATTTACAAAGTATATGGATGCTGGTATTTACAAAGTATATATACAAAGTATATTCCTGCTCTGTCCCAGCTCCTGCCAACCTAGCAGTTCAAAAGCACGCCAGTGCAAGTAGATAAATAGGTACCACTGTGGCAGGAAGGTAAACAGAATTTCTATGTGCTCTGGTTTCCGTCACAGTGTTTCGTTGCACCAGAAGCGGTTTAATCATGCTGGCCACATGATCCAGAAAGTTTGTTGTGAGAAAATGTCGGCTTCCTTGGCCTGAAAGCGAGTTGAGCTCCGCAACACCATAATCACCTTTGACTGGACTTAACCGTCCAGGGGTCTTTTACCCTTTACCTTTTTACCTAGTAGGAAATCATTGTATAAAAGGAGAGCACAAAGACTATAAAGAAGTGGACATACTCCTAGATCTGAAAAGCCAAACAGCCCCTTTTCTGCTTTAAAATGGGCTCCTAACAATATGTATCATCGAGACTTGAGGAGGCAGAGTGGGAAATGTTAGGTGTAAATATATTTAATAAAAATCACTATGTAGCGAGGATTTTGATGGTTTACCAAGGGCAGCCATTAAATGCAAGCAACCTCAATACTGTATCACTCTTTCAATTATGCAATAAAATGATAGGTTAGCTTTCCCATTAGGTACATTCAGAGTTTATGTAGACTGAACATGCTCCCTACAGGAACATGCAAAGCCAACACCAAATCACACATTTCATACCAGACAGAGAACAATTTTAAGGGCTTCAGGGCCTGTTCAGAAAGCAAATGCCAAACAAAACTGTGTCCTACCAGTGTAAAAATAGCTCCCGGATAGACAATTATTTGATTCAAAAGTTGCAACATGCATCATACTAGAGATGGCATACGCTTCATTAAACACTCATCTTCTCTTTCATACAAATACAGGTGAAACTCGTAAAATTAGTATATCATCGAAAAGTGCATTTATTTCAGTAATGCAACTTATTTTTTTATTTTTCTTCTAATTTTTACAAATGCTTTCTTTTGGAAATCCCACAGTAATAAAACAAATATTTACAATAATACAAAAATAAATACCGCTATTACATTTCATCAATTACATTCCATTCATAATTGACCCGCCTAACGACAAATAATTACAATTACAACAAATAAAGGCTTGACATATCTTGCTTTGCATGTCATGCATCTATCTCATATATTGGTTTCACCTTTTAAGTTGCGTTACTGAAATAAATGCACTTTTCGACGATATTCTAATTTTCCAAGTTTCACCTGTAGGGATAGGACCCCAAAGTTTATCTAGTCAGATCTTTAGTATTGTCTGGGATTCCACTCAAACCAAGCCTACAAGGCTCATAAACTGGTGCTTCCAGTGTAGTGTCAGAGGCAGTATGCCTCGGCATACAAGTGGGGAGGGTGCTATTGCACTCAGGTCCTGCTTGCAGGCGTCCCAGAGGAATCTGGGTGGTCACGGTGAGAACAGAATGCTGGACTACATGGGCCTTTTGTTTGATCCAGCAGGGCTCTTCTTATGTTCTTTTTGGCAATCCATTGTCACATTTTACTGGGATTTTACACTAGCTGATTGGTTCTTATTTCCTGTGTGGATCTCCTATTATTATTATTATTATTATTACACATTTCCCAGCTACCTGCCACGACATAGCAGTTCTCCCCAGTGTGCTAGATTCTATATTATGCTTCCTCCTGGGGTTGGGGGTGGGTGACTTTACTAGAGACTGACCAAAGTTGTAAGATCTTAAATTGATAGTAGAGGATGTTTATGTGGTAGCAGAGGAGAAAGAAACAATAGTAACTAAGGTCAATTTTGTCAGATTTTAGAGTAATTAAAGGGGAGAAAGTTGGCTTGATGAAAAGGCTATTCCTGGCAAAGGAAGTCACACAGCAGAATATAAAACAGGAAAAGAAGAGAGAAGTCAAGGACAGCAAGAAGAAGACTGTGGTAAGAGCAACAAGAAGCTAAGCTGTCACTGGTGAGGAAAGATCTGTGAGTATAAAGATTAGAAACTTCATGCATATATAGAGAAAGCATCAAGACTAATGCAGAGAGTGATTCCTCTAGCTTTGGATCCACAGTTGCAGGCCCTTTTATACTACATTTCTCTTATTCTAAGCTGTCAAAAATCGTACAAATGATTAGTTATTACATTTACTATGATCATTTAGACACCAATCACGTTTTGCCCAGGTCAAGCACAGGTCCCAGTAGTGTCAATGATTCACTCCTAAAATGCAGTGCATAGCAATATTTCCTTGTCCTGAAAAAAGATTATATTCTGCACTGCTTGAATCATATTCTAGAAACTCCAAAGTGTCTCATCATGATTTCTATACCTCAGGCCACTCACAATAGACCCCCCCCCCCACAACCTCTATGGGGAAATATTAGGGCTGCCACAGTAATAACATGTCAGCAATTCTGCTATAAACGCCAAGTCTGAAGCAGAGTTGTAAAAATTTGCTTCGGGCAGAAACTTGGCCCTGCAAGTATCAGCCCCAAAGAAAAGCTGTACATGTTTTCAACACATATTTATTGGGTGTTTATGTTAAAGGAGTTTGAAAGGGAAAGAACAAAATACTGATAGCGCTTATGTAGTTTCTTTACTTGATCACGGTGGTTGGAAATAAATCCAAACTCTCCTTCCTTTCTTGTCTATGTGACGCTTGGGTTGCGAACGTGATCAGTGTGGGAAGTGCGTTCGCAACCCACAGCATTCGCAACCCGTGCCTGCACGTCTGCGCATGCGTGGGTCATGATTCGGCGCTTCTGCACATGCTCAAAGCATGATTTAGCACTTGTGCACGCACCGAAACCTGGAAGTAACCAGTTCCGGTACTTCCAGGAGGAGCGCAACACGAAAAGACGCAACCTGAAGTGGCTGTAACCCGAGGTATGACTGTACTATACTTCCAAGTTTGAAAGCTTTAAATGAATGAGTTTGTGGGTGCCAGACACCCTAAATTCCTGGGTCTAAAAGGTGTTAGTCAGTGCTTGGAGTGTTAAAACTGAGTATGCAGAACCAATGTGTATTTAAGCCAGACCCAATGTGTATTAAGCCAGAACCATGTATATCAAACTGTGTACTAGACAATGTTAACACATGCTTATTCTATGAGATTAACATTAGGCTGAAGGTAAGCTGAATGTTTGGATCAGTTTGAAGTACAGTGGAACCTCGGTTTATGAACACCTCGGTTTATGAATTTTCGGTTTATGAACGCCGCGGACCCATCTGGAACGGATTAATTCATTTTCCATTACTTTCAATGGGAAAGTTTGCTTCAGTTTATGAACGCTTCAGTTTATGAACAGACTTCCGGAACCAATTACACCCATGCTTCAGTTTATGAACGCTTCAGTTTAAGTACTCCGCGGACCCGTCTGGAACGGATTAATCCACTTTCCATTACTTTCAATGGGAAAGTTTGCTTCAGTTTATGAACGCTTACTCCGTGGACCGTCTGGAACGGATTAATTCACTTTCCATTACTTTCAATGGGAAAGTTCGCTTCAGTTTATGAACGCTTCAGTTTATGAACAGACTTCCGGAACCAATTGTGTTCATAAACCGAGGTACCACTGTAGTACAACGTAGAAGTAGCAGGCTGGAGTGAGAGGATGATGGCTGTTGTCTGTTAGGATTCAGAGCTGCACTTAGTAATGTTAAATTCTTGAGAATAATCTTTTGGAGAATTTTCTCAATTAATGAGAATATTAGAGAATTTTCATTTAAAATAGGAGAATATTCATTTTAATGCATTGAAAATGATATAATTAGTGAATATACATGTTTATTCATGGATAATCTCGTTCAGATGGCAACCAAAATCTGTACAGATACTTTTATTCAATGGGGCAATGCAGTGAATTCACATTCTTTGCTTCTCATTCACTGTATGGCCAGAATTGTACAGAATTGCTAAGAATAAGGTCACACCAAAATAGCAAGGGGGGGGAGGCTGTTACATATAGTTGAAATACATACAAATTCAGATGTTCATCAAATTAAATGAATAGCATTTTTAACCCCCCCCCAAAAAAAAAAATGTTTTCTGTAGCTCACATTTCAGAACTGCCAATGGTGAATGACACAATGCCCAGTAATGTAACTGGATCAAAAAATATCATTATTCATTACTTACACTGGCAATACCACAGCGTGACTTATTATTTACTAGATTTTATAAATGTGGGTTGTAAACTGGCTCTTACATTAGAATTTACAGTTTGTGGAGAATATTCTCAGAAGAATTTTCTAGCAGAGAATGTTCTCAAGAATATTCTCATTCTCGAGAATATTCTCTGGAGAATATTCTCACCTCACATCACTAGCTGCACCTATCAAAAAGGCAAGTTCCTCTTGGAGTATAATGCTGGGAACCCCTCCACTGCAGGCTCAGGTTGTATATATGTGTAAATAAACCACATATCATCAAAACACCACAGTCTCTGCTGTGCCTCATTTTCCAAATGGAAACATGGTCTCTGGGTAAAGCACACCAGAACCCCTGGAATCTTGCTCCGCTCAGAGATTGGGGTGGCATGTAACAGTATATGCACATGTAAGAACTTTGAACCTAAGAAAAGCTATGGAATCAACAGCCCTGTACACCTTGTATAATCAGATATTTTGTACAAGATTCGACTTCTAAGGCATCTTCACTTTATTTATTTTTTCCTCATTATTAAAGCAACTAAGCTGCTTCCAAAACTAAGCTGCTCTCAGCTTTGTTTCACAGACGGTCCAGTGTGGGGTAAACTTAAAGGTTTCACTGTCCACTCTGTTCTGGTAACACCTATGAAGGCTTGAATAGGAAAGCAGCAATGGATAATAGATAAATGCACAACAATAGTAAATAGTACTTTTTTAAAAAAGTACTAGAGGGGAGGAGAGATCGTGAAGCTGAGGCTCCAATACTTTGGCCACCTCATGAGAAGAGAAGAATCCTTGGAAAAGACCTTGATGTTGGGAAAGATGGAGGGCACTAGGAGAAGGGGACGACAGAGGACGAGATGGTTGGAAAGTGTTCTCGAAGCTACGAACATGAGTTTGACCAAACTGCGGGAGGCAGTGGAAGACAGGAGTGCCTGGCGTGCTATGGTCCATGGGGTCACGAAGAGTCGGACACGACTAAACGACTAAACAACAACAACAACAACAGAGGGGAGGTAAAATTAAGAGTGCTGTAGTTAACACATTAAAAACTGCTAAGGTTTTTAAAAGTTCCCACTTTTCACAGCAACGCCATAAAATCCTTGGAGGGTAAGAAGCAGCTCAAGTCAGCACTAAAGCTTGACCAAAGATTTGCAACTTGAGGATAATTAACACCTTTAGTTCAAACATCTGGAGAACCAGTCACGTGGTGCCTGAAAAGTCTCCTCACTGCTGTCCCAAACCTACTCCATTGCCTCAACTTGGTAACCTATTATGTGTATGTGCTTTTGGGGTGCCTTTTATTTTATTTTTAGAGCTGATCCTTTGGTGCAAAGGGTTCAGAAATTTTCCTTTTAAAATGCCACTATTCCAAGGTTCTCCTTTTCCTGCCAATCTATCAGCCACATTCTGCAGTAGCTACAGCCTTCAGAATGTTTTCAAGGGCAGCCCCTCATACAGCACATTATAGTAGTCTAAGGTGGCGCTACTAGAGCATGGACAACTGAGGCAAGGCTATCCCAGTTCAGGAATGGCCATACCTGGCAAATCAGCCTAAGATAAGCATTGTAACTTGATGTCATAGATGCCACATGAAATTTCAGTGACAAATTAGAATCTAGGAATACTGTCAAACTATGATTGTGTTTTCAGGGGAAGTGCAATCCCCATCCCAACTGAGATGAAAAGGATAGAGCTGCATTTCATCACCATACTGGTGGCACTATGCTCCAAATGCCCAATGACAGCTCTATATATTGAATAGCAGACAGAATGGACTCTTTTTCAGGACCTTACAACTCAAAAGACACAGGGTCAAACAACAATCTTCTAATACTACTTTTTGGTGACATCCCTGCAGCTGGGAGCAGAACCACTATAATATAATGCCTTCAACTTCCATCCTTTTAAGTCACTCTGAGACACCTTGGTCAATGGTGTCAACAGCCACTGAGAGGTCAAGGAGAACCATACCCTCCATGTCTCTCACCAAATACAGGTCATTTTGTTGTTGTTGTTGTTGTTGTTTAGTCATTTAGTCATGTCTGACTCTTTGTGACCCCATGAACCAGAGCACACCAGGCACTCCTGTCTTCCACTGCCTCCCGCAGTTTGGTCAGACTCATGTTGGTAGCTTCAAGAACAACCAAAGCTGTGTTAGTGCTAAGGTTCCAGAATGAATTGGGTCTAGAAAAATTGCTTCCTCCAGCCATACCTGCACCCAGCCAGCCTCCACCCTTTCAGTCACCTTGCCCAAAAAAGGAATATTAGATACTGGGCAGTATTTTCCGAAAACCTCATAAAACAGGGATGCACCAATTCTACTTTCAATGCACTGGGAATAACTACCTCCCACAATGTGACAGTGACCACTCATCCTACTAGATTTTATCAACCATAATGGGCAGGAATCTAGAGGACACTTAGCCAAGCTCACTGCCACAAGCCACCTACATGGTCTAACATGCCTGCAGTTGCCAAAAACCTATGGCACTTGCCAAAAACAAAACCAGCAGTTGCAATGGTGTTCTGCATATGCTGGTGAGCAGCTACATAGCTGTCCAACTCCTATCAACCCCAACCAGCATGGTCAGTGGTCGGAGGTGATGAGAGCTGTAGTCTAGCAACACGCGGAGGGGCAAAGCTTCCCCACACCTGCCTTAAGTACTTTACACACTCCAAAATCACTACTTAGAAAGCAACTGCAATTCCACAACATAGCTGCTGGGCTTTCCTCATACAGCACTAAAGAGCATCTTTACAAAATGGGTTGGTTATATTATCATTATTATTTATTGAATTTCTATACCATCCTTCATCCAAATAATTGTTGGGATTTCACCATTGGGAGGTCCAGCCGGCAGCTCCCTCTTCTCCTCAGTCCCGGTGATTCCCATGGAACACGAACACGACTCAGGGTCTCAGCAACCTGAGCACGCAATCAGCAGAGGTGCCCACGCAGTTTCAGCGGAGATGATAAGGCAGCAGAGAGGCATTTTAAAGTGGTTTATTTACAGCTATATTACAGCATGAAGAGAGAGCGAACAATGCTTACTCTCTTCCATCAGATCAAACAGATCAGAACCAAACCAGTTCAGAACAGAACTGAAAGTAAAAGTCCAAACGGATATACCTAGACATGTGACATATATCAGCAGCAACATGCCTAAGTCTTAAGGTGGAACTGAATCTCCTGACATCACTCCCCCATTCTGTGAAACCTTAAGCTCAGCAGTTCCAAACTGTAGCTTTTGCATATAACTGTGCAACTGTTCTTTATTTACAACCTTGGACAACATATCAGCCGGAATTTCATTACCTGGCATGTATGATATTTGGACCAGTCCTTTCTTTATGCATTCCCTTGCACGATGTAATTTTATCTGCAAATATTTGGTCCTCTGCTTGCAACTCTCGGATGCTAGCAAAGCTAAACAGGACTGATTGTCTTGATATACCTGAATAGGACAAGACACATTGACTCCAATATCCTTGAACAGTTGCAACAACCATTCACAATCCATTAAGGAGAGTGAGAGAGCGTCGAGCTCTGCTTCACAGGAACTCTGACAAACGGTTGTCTGTTTCCTGCACATCCAATCAAAAAGACAATGGTTGTATACATAACACCTGAAGTGCTTTTGCTATCTGTGACATCACTACCAAAACTTGCATCTGCGAAGATTTCCAGACCTCCAGTCTTTTGACTTGTGAAACGCAATCTGTAGTGCATGGTTCCTTTTAAGTACCTACAAATGTGTTTCAAAGCACGCCAATCCTGAACAGTAGGATTGTTGACACGTCTGCTCAGCAAATTACAGCTAACAGCAATGTCAGGTCTTGAAACTCTTGCGATGAAGTTTAACTTACCTAACACACATCTATACAGTGTAGTGTCGGTAAATGGTTCTGCATCATCATCAACTTTATAACCTTGTACCATAGGTGTGTCAACAGGATTTGCATCAATTAAATTCAATTTGTTCAGCACATCAGTAATCTTTTGAGTTTGGTGTACCAGAAAAGTACCTTCTTTGTTTCTCTCAACCTGTAGAGAAAGATAATTGGAAATCTCACCTACGTCTTTCATATTGAAGTGTTCCTTCAACTGCACAAGTGTACTCTAGTACAACTCTTTGTTCTTCCAGAAGAACAGCAAATCATCAACAAAACAAATACAATACAGTTTTTGCTCCCCCTCTTGTTTGACAAATACACACGGATCAGCGATACCTTGCTTAAATCCTAAAGAAAGCAATGTTTCTGTAAGTTTGGTGTTCCAACACCTGGCACTCTGTTTGAGCCCATACAGTGATTTCTTTAGTTTGCATACCATTCCCTTTGGTACATCCACACCAGCAGGGGGCAGTAAAAATATATCTTCCTGCAAAACCCCGTATAAAAAAGCTGTATCAATATCATGATGGGAGACCTGAAACTTTTGTTCAGACGCAAATTTAAGCATGAGTCTCACCATCTCGTATTTCACGGTAGGAGCAAAGACTTGGTGAAAGTCCTCCCCCGGTACCTGCGAAAATCCTCTGGCGACCAACCTTGCTTTGTGTCTCATAATCTTTCCATTCTGGTTAGTCTTGGCTTTAAACACCCACTTGCTGTCAACAAGTCTCATTCCCGGGACAACTGGAACTAGCTCCCAGGTTTGATTTCTATCTAAGGAGTCAATTTCAGCCTTCATAGCTTCCAGCCATGGCTGAGCCTGCTTAGGGTTCAATTCCTGAACCTCTTGGAAACTCGCAGGTTCAAAGATTTTTTCAGAGGTACCAAGAACAGCAACAGCTGTCTTTGCATATTCGTCAGCATATCTCTTGGGTGATTTCCCCTTTGTGGCCCTCTCGGACCTTCGAACAGTCCGTTCTTCATCTTTACTTAACTCCTCCTTTTTAGGAGAAAAGCGACCAATGGTGAACAGAGGTTCTTCTAGTTCAGTGTCAGACGCATCTGATGGTCTGATTGAGGCTTTTGCACTTAAATAATCTGCAGTGACACTATCAGATGCTGATAGTGCACCTGCGCCTCTTACTGAATCAGAATCAGAACCAGAATCCTGCTCATCATTGACTTCAGCTTGTGCTTCTTCTTCATCTTCATCAACAGGATGAATCTGAAAAATCCCCACATTTCCCCCCATTTGGGATTGCACTGGACACTCTTGGTGATCCTTACAGTTTGAGTGTTTTTCATCAACACTCTGTACGCTCCATTTTCGTATCCCAAGAATATACCAGGTTCACCTCGTGTCCCCAGCTTACCACTTTGTGGGGTGTTTACCCACATGTCAGATCCAAAGATCCTCATGTGTTTGATGTAAGGCTGTTTGCCAAACATCTTCTCATAAGGGGTACACTCAATCGCTGAATGCCACCTGCGATTAAGAGTGTAAACAAAATTAGATAGTGCTTCGGCCCAATACTGTTCTGGCAAATTGGCATCATGCAGCAAGGTTTTTAGTCCCTGCTGTAAAGTTTGTCCTGCCCTTTCACATAGACCATTTTCCCAAGGACTTCTGGGGCATGCCAGATCGTGTTGAATTCCCTTCTCAGACAGAAAAGCTTCAAATTCATGAGAAGTGAACTCCCCTCCATTGTCAATGAATAGGCACTTTATCTTTTGGCCCCTGGCATTTTCAAGCCATGCACAGAAACCCTTGAACTTTAAAAAGGCATCTGATTTCTGTTTTAGCACAAACACGTGAACACATCTGGTGTAGGAGTCTATTAGGATCATAAAATACCTATATCCACTCACAGATGGTGAAAGTGGACCTACCAGGTCTGCATGGACCATCTGATAAGGCTGGGTTGCCTTCCTCCCAGACACTTTCCCTTTGGGTGCAACTTTTACTTTATGTTGTGCACAGGAAACACACTTCATATGATACTTGCAGGGTTTAAGCTTCAGGCCCTGCACAACCTTGGGCATCTTGGACACTGCTTGCCAGCCTAAGTGTCCAAAAATACAATGGTATTCGTGAATACAACCTGCATGAAGAGGCCTATTAGTTGTGTTAGCAACATAAGCAACATTTTCATCAGGTTCACCCTCAGACACTTCTACATCATCAAAAGTCATCAAAAACAGTTCATCAATCTTTTCAGCACGTACGTATTCTTCATTGTTCTTAGTGATAATGGCAATGCCATTCCTGAAAGAGATGTGAAAACCCTTTCTGTCCAGCTGTGGAACTGAAAGTAAATTATCCTTTGCTTTTGGCACATAAAGCACATCAGCAATCTCTAGGTTTAGAGATTCTAATACAATTGTCCCAGTTCCTTGAATGTCCAAAGATGATCCACCTGCCTGTAAAATCTTCCCTTTAAAGGCTTGAAATGAAACAAAAAGATGTCGGTCTCGGCAGATGTGATTCGTGGCACCAGAATCGACAACAAAAAAGTTATTAGCCTTTGAAGAAGCTGTTATCTTAGCCATCATAGCTTCACGCTGTCCACTTGGCTGCTTTCCACCGCTGCCACCCCCCTTTCCTTGTTTGCCTTTGAAATTTGCAGCAGCTGTCGGTCTCTGCTTATCTTGCTTCTTCCTGCAGTTTCGTTTTACGTGACCCAGACCTCCGCAACCATAGCACCTGATCGTGAAGGCTCTAGCGTTATCAGCTTGAGATTGGCACGTAGCAGCTGGCTCCTGTGATTTGCAACTGGCGCCCTCAGCTCTCCTCCGATCCCACTCATTTTGCAATACAGCAATTACTCTAGTTGCTGTTAAATCTCTTGTGGGGAGGGCTGCTAACTGGCTAGCAATGGCATCAAAGCTGTGGTCTAAAGAATCCAGAATCAACACTGCAAACACAGCTTCTGGCAAAACAAATTCACGATTCACCAGTTCCTCCCTCAGCCGCTGCATTTCAAGAATGTGGGCACGTAAATCACCTCCCGGCTGGAGTTTCATGTTGTGCAGAGTCCAAAAAAACAATAGAACTGACCCTGCCTGTTTGCGTTCATGGACTTCACGTAGTCCCTCCCACATTAGTTTCGCAGACGCTTTTCCAACAAGGGTAATTAATTCTGTAGCTGAGACACATCCAGTAATCAAACCGTGAGCTTGTGAATCACATTGAGTCCAAGCATTCGTCACTGGCACGGGGGGGTTCTCATCAATCACATGCCAGAGCTTTGCAAGTCTTAACTTGCCTTCTACATATATTTTCCATGTATGATAATTAGTCCCATCCAGAAGAATTATCTGGTTAGAGCTTCCAAGCATATTCTCCATTTTTCCAGCCACCCGTTACAGGCAATCACTTTGGAAAAATGCCTCCATTCCAGCTCTATCTCACAGTCAATTAATCACTGGGACAGGTTTACGACTGTCTGCTTCAAAGCTTTCTCCGGCAGCAGCCAGCAGCTTGCTGAATAAACATTTTGCTGCCTTTCGCTCTCCACACATACCTCTCAAATGCTCCGATGTTTTCAGCACTGATCAGCCGCATTCGGAACATACTGCCTGCTCCTGGATCCATAACTGGCTGGTCCAGAGACCACCAACCATCTCCTCTGGGCTTGACGACCCTTGTACTTCTGGGCCCGGAACCCTTTTGTTGGGATTTCACCATTGGGAGGTCCAGCCGGCAGCTCCCTCTTCTCCTCAGTCCCGGTGATTCCCATGGAACACGAACACGACTCAGGGTCTCAGCAAGCTGAGCACGCAATCAGCAGAGATGCCCACGCAGTTTCAGCGGAGATGATAAGGCAGCAGAGAGGCATTTTAAAGTGGTTTATTTACAGCTATATTACAGCATGAAGAGAGAGCGAACAATGCTTACTCTCTTCCATCAGATCAAACAGATCAGAACCAAACCAGTTCAGAACAGAACTGAAAGTAAAAGTCCAAACGGATATACCTAGACATGTGACATATATCAGCAGCAACATGCCTAAGTCTTAAGGTGGAACTGAATCTCCTGACAATAATTACCCTGCAGCTCCTCCCTTCACCAGATATAGTATTAATGTGAGCACTTATTAGACATGCTAATAAGGTTTATAGGAATCTGCCCTCTCCCATGTTAATATTTGCCCATGTGCAGATTAATATGTGCTCATGGGTGCTTTGTGCGCACCTAGAGGATCAACACCTTCAGCCAGTAAGACGCTAAGTTACAGATTTAAATTATGTTTTCTAGGATTCACGCCCCTCCCACAATTTAGTTCAATGTGTGAAAAGGGTTTCATCCATCCTCAAAACTACTAGCTTTGAGATTAAAGTACATGTTCACATTCTTTTTACTTACGTCCGCCAATAATGATGCATCTGCTCTATAATGATTTGCTTATTGTTGTGACATGCAGTAAATCTACCCCATGCTGATTTCAATTTGACTGATAGCTATCCTGTGTGTTTAAAAGAAAACAAAATTTTACATCTATTTTATATCTGTGGGCTCAGGAACTTAATTTATCTTTAATTGTTATTTTTATGTTTTCTTCAGCAACAGCAACAGCAAGTTCTTCCCTTACATTTATTAATGCCCTTACATGCTGTTATCTTCTCCACTTGCAAAATAACAGTATTCTTTTTCCCCACAAACAAATATTAATGAATTCAGCATTAATATGGAAAATAGAAGCTCATGAAAACAGCGCCAGGAATGAGGTTTACTGGGTGATTTTCATTCAGTCACTTATCTCTCTGCCTAATCTACTTCAGAGAAATGTTATGAGAATAAAGAAGGATGGGAAAGAATCAGAAATACTGCCTTGAACTCCTTGAAGGAAAGGTGAGATATAAGCACAATGTGTTTTTGCTATTAACAATAATAAATTCTCACGCAGAATAGAACTGAGCTGAAAGTGAGGAACTATCTGCAAAGAACAAAATCTACTTCCACAATCTGTGATACATGTTTTCCCCAGAAAGAAAACAGTTAGCATCTCCACCATGATGTTACAAAAGGCACACTCCACTGTTGAATAAGAAGCAGAAAAAACTAAGATAGCATTTTCAATCACCACCACAATCCAAAAGAACCATAACCAGGAATGAAAGCAATAACTCCAGTATGTTTAGCTGGCAACACAATTCAGGCTTCGCTTCCAAAGTGTGCTACTGATAATGTGCTACTGCCACATTAGGGTAAGTTTTAACTATTTACACTAGTAGTTTTAATTTGGCTTCCACTCTCATGCTTCATAAAATCGAGATGTCAGGGCTCTGATATGGAAAATATTATTTCCATCTCTATGTATGCTGCATTTGGGAAGAAAAAGAAATGGTGGTTATTCTCTACAATCTTGCCTTTTAAGCACTCACCTGGTGGCCACCATTGGCAACCAGGAATTCCATGCAAGTTAAGGCTTATCCACACTTGACCTTTAGCCCTGCTCTTTCCATGCACAGGTCTGCACTTTAATGCTTGTTGTCCAAGCCGTTTTCTCCCTCCCCGCCCCGCCAAGCTTCCCCCACAAAAAAATCTGCTCTTTAGTGCTCAATTGGAGCAAATGTAAATTCAGGTTTTCCGCAGTTTCCGCAGCTTTAAAGAGAGGGTTTTTGTGGAGAACGCTCTGGAGGAGGTGAAAGAGGATGCTCAGAGATGGAGCCTTAAATCATGGGCAAAGTATGGAACAGAACACTCTGCTTCATTGGCCCAATTGGTTTCCTCAGTGGTTACAAAAGTGGCTTCACTTTCTCCACAATCAGTACAGAAGCTGCCAGGGCTGGTGAAGCAGAGTGCTCTATCCCCATTTCACCAGCCTGGCCTGTGCAACTGGCACCTGGCCTGGCTCCAGCCAAGCGCACTATATTTGTCAAGAATAGCTTTAGGTGGGCCCAGAGCCACTTTGGTCAAATGGTGGCAGAAATGGCTACAGTCAACTGGAAGCCACTTCCCTGAAATGCAAAATATGGGACGGGGGAAGAACCCCTTTCTGTTCTACCACCTGGTAAGGAAAGGAGAAGCGGAAAGCAGCAATAAAGGGAATGCAATGGGTTGGAGGATATCTCTAAGCTGGGGGGGGGGGAGCACCTGCCTCTCTTATGTGTAGAAAGGAGGCAAACAACATTCAGTAAAACAAGTGTTGAAGAAACTGATTGTGAAAAGATTTATGGCATATTCAAAAGATAAATTTAACTGCTGTTTTACTTAAATATCTCACACTTCGTACTGTTCAAGAAATATAGCACTGGAATATTCTGGCAACAGTGCTGACATTTTGTTCCTATAACCAACGTGTTATTTTTGGTTCACGGTTAAATAAAAAAGGCCAGTGGGAAAAAAAGAATATATCACTTATACAGTATTTGAGTTTTGTTTTAAAAATGCTATCATATCTTCATAACAGCAGATGTTTTAATCACTGCATACAAAATATATTAGGTTTTCAAAACACTATACAGCTCTGAAAAGCAGTTCTTCCAATACAGTATCTTTCTCTGCAGTAGAGTATTGATTAGTATAAAATAATAAAAGTATTTCTGGATATACCACATTTGTGTCAGAGTCCTCCTAGTCATACACAGCCTTATCAAAAACAGCAGACATAAATCAGATTATATAGGTATAAGAAATAGACATAGAAGTGGTAAGATGATTCATAACAATTAATAGAAGCTGGTGGAAATACCCTTCCCCACACACAAATGTGAATGCTGGGGCAATTTGGGGGCCATGTCATAATGCCAGGCTTCAAAGCATCTTCATTATACTTGTCCATACTTATTAATATTTTAATGCTAGGCAACTAAGTTTGGAATCCTATGAAACTGAAATGTTAAAACTTAATTTTCAAAGTTAGAATAATGTGCAAAAGACTTGGAAGCATTGTGCAAAAAAACCATTGTGCGCAGACACACTGGATAATCCAGAAAACATTCCTTCTCTGCCCCATAGACTGAAAATGTATGGCAAATCATCCCAACCCAAAGGCATGCCTTTTTTCCTGCGGAAACCAGAGTAACACAGTTGTGGAAACAGTTTCATCCATTTTTAATAGTGATATTAATTTGTTGTGCACATCAGCAAGTACTGATGTATTTAGTTATACACTCAAGCCATCTTTAAATACATAATATTTCAGATGAGCCAGTTTTTCAGACTACTGTTTTGTTAAGCTGTACAATCATTGTGGAAAAGTCTATAAGTTCATGTCAAAGAACTAAAAAAACAGCAGCAGGAGAGAAAAAAGCACATTCAAACGAATTTTGAGCAGAGCACCTCAAATGTACATTACTAGACTTGCAATTTTTAGCATACAAGAGCCTTGCATCAGGCCAAAGGCCCCCTAGTACAGTGATGGGCAACCTTTTGAGCTTGGCATGTCAAAATTTGCCAAAAAAACCGAGCATAACTCGGGTGGTGTGTCATTTCGAGAGAGAAAAACATAATTTCACGATATTTATAGTTTAAATAACAAAAATGTATAATTGTAATATATAACTGTATTTAATAAACCAATAACTAATTATTTAACCAAACCAAAAACCCCTTATTTATCACAAACTGCCCAGAGTTGTAGAGCTTTTTGGGGGGGAGCTGCTGACCAAAGTTTTGGAGGGTTTTTTTGGGGGGTGCAAAAGTTTCTTTGCTTTTGGTGGGGGTGCCCCTAAGCTGCTGCGCTTTTTGGGAGGGAAAGAGAACAGAAATAAATGGCGAATAATACCTTCGCTGGAACTAACACGCAGCACCGACATAGTCTGCCAAAGCACCCAAAAAACCAGCACAGAACAGGTTAAAAAATGAACACTGTTACACCTAATCATCGTCTGCCAAAGCGCCAGAAAAAACAGCACAGAAAGGGTTAAAAAACCAATCTCTGGCTACCAGCAACAACAACAAGAAGAAGAAGGATCAGGTTTTAACAGCGGAGACAATGGGTTTTAACAGCGGAGACAAGCTGTAGTGTGAGGAGGAGCGAGAGAACAAATGGGGGAAGAAAAACAACAACATCAGCACAAATGGGCCGATGGGGCGCGTGCCAGCAGTGAGGGCTCTGCGTGTCATGTCTGACACACGTGTCATAGGTTCGCCATCACTGCCCTAGTACAACATCTTACCAGATACCTATGGAAAGCTCACAAGCAGGACATGAATGCAACAGCACTATCTCCACTTGTGATTCTCAGCAATTGGTACTCAGTGCCTCCAAAACTGGCTATGTACCAATTTGACAGGTTGTGAAAAAGGAGACTAAGACCAAAAGCAGGAGGGGAAAAATGTTGGCCCCATGGACTAATGCACTCTGCTGTGTATACCACAGCCCATAGTCTCTCCTCCATGGGAGTTCCACACTTCCCTTTCAAGAGCCACTGCTTTCCCACCCCTTGCCATTCCTGACAAAGGGCAGGAGCTACTTCTTCAAGGCACCTCATGCACCTTAAATCAGCAGCTCCTAAAGCTTCCCTTGCCCCTCACTCTTCCGTCAAGAAAGGCAAATGGCAGTGAAATATGGAAACAGTGCAGCCAAAAGCTGAACAAAATGAGACAACAGATATAGACAGGGAAAACTAATGGGCAGTTAGCAGGGTGACAGGGAGAGACACAACAAGCAGGATGGCCAGGGAAATGGGATATGAGAGCATGTGATGATCTCTCACTAGATCATCCCTCCCTCTGGTTGTCCTTCTCAAGAAAGTAGTAATATGGTCACAATGATGTAAAAGAGAGAGCTGAGAGATAGTGACTGCTGTTTTCAATCCCATCCCAAAGAAAGGCAGAAAACAGATGTGTTACAAAGCATATCCTTCAGAATCTAAGGAAATTTTTCCACCAACGTATCTCAAATCTCTTTTAGAAATTAAAGATTTAGTACAGGGCAAGGTCCTTGCAACTTCTGTACACTGAAGGAAGAAGTAAGATTAATCTTCTTCCACAATAGTGTTTTTCTGGCCCACATGGAACCTGGCAACCTTTTCCTCTTTCAATGTGGCTTTAGCAACAGTAAAGCTTTTAATAAAAACTGCAAACACTATCCTTAATTACTCACAGTTTAAGATTAGAAAAACTGGAATTTTAAAAAATCGCTGTTCAATTGATTTCTTCCACCTCAACTACAGATTAAGTACTTAGAAGATCTCAGTGAGGAAAATTTCTTTGGGGCATGTAATCCTTTAACAATTTCTTGCCTAGCTGACTGATTGTCAGCCAACCAAAGAACAAGCTTTGTGCATTTAAGCTGTCAGGAGAATACCTGGGCATGCTTCCACCACCATTATACTTCAATGTCATTTCATGATTTGGTGGACTGGGGAGAATTATTAGGCTGGAGGTAGCCTGTATTCTTGCATGAATACTTGGGGCCTGGAAAAATTCAGGCTGGAATTGCCTGAACATAGAAGACAATGCAAATGGGCCCAGACTGTTTCTAGAGCACCAAAACACAAGAATGCAACCCACACACACACTATTCAACTCAGGTTTTAATGTTCACAAAAAATAGGGAAACGTATGTGCATAACAAAGCATAAATGTATTTTAGTTTACAGCAGAGAACCTTTATTTCACTTTTTATTCTTATTTATTTGATTTATATACCACCCTTTATCCAAAGATCCCAGGGCGGTGTAACAACATTAAGACATAATTAACACAGTATACAAACATCACAAAGAGCCTAATAATACACAACATCATAATTAAATAATAATAACTGCTCCCCAAAACCCACATTTAACAGGCCATAGATTATTTAATGGCCAAAGGCCTGAGTAAATAGAAATGTTTTCGCTTGGTACCTAAAGTCATGTAATGAAAGTACCAGATGAGACTCTCTGGGGAGAGCATTCCACAGAGGAGGAGCCATGACAAAGAGGCCTGTTCTCATGCTGTCACCCTCCAAACCTCTCAGGGAGGGGACATAAAGAAGGGCCTTGGATGGCAAGCACAGAGTCTGGGTCGGTTCATATGGGAAAGGCGGTCCTTAATGTACTGCGGTCCTGAGCAGGGTAATTAATCTAAGGCTGTGTACAGTCTATAGCTTTTTAACACATTCAAAGCACACTTTCTCCTCTCAAAGAATTATGGGCAATGTAGTTTAACCTTCACAGAGTTACAATTCCCAGCAACCTTTAACAAACTACAGCATCCAGAATTCTTTGAGGGGATAAAATTTGCTTCAAATGTGCTTTATAGTGTGTATAGTATGTACGCAGCCTAAATAAACTACTAACTCCACCCATTCTCAAATTTGTGGTACTTTAATATGGAACTTCACTGAGTTAAATAATTCCCTCCAGCTACAAGCAGTAACTAATTATCACAAGCCCAATTGTTCTCTACAAGCTGAGAAGCGCTTAGGGATAGGTAAGGTCAGAAGGAAGAGCCTGTTCAGAAAACTTTAGGAATCAAGTTGGCCTGGTGTGGTCAACGCAGAGCTCAGTCTGTAGCCTCCACGGCTACAGACAGGGTCTCCACGGCTTCAAGTCAGCAAATCCTCCTTCCCTCTTCAATGAGTCCTTAA